>NC_056726.1:1577858527-1577878527 GCF_019279795.1 Protopterus annectens | reverse complement strand
TGCGGAAGAGGGGATACCAGTGTTGGCATGGTTCTGAAACTCGAAAAGAAGAAGTTATGTACTTACCATAACGTTCCATGCGAGTTGTACATCTCGCCTTTTTGTTCTTACAAACGGGTTCGGAGCTGATCTCTCGGCTCCGAGTCGGCCGCTTTCCAAGCTCAGACTCTCAGAGAAGCTCGAGACCTAGTGGATATCCCATGATTCCCTGCTGTAACTCCCCAGATCTAGCAAGCTGCAATGCAGGAAACCAAGGAAAGGTACCAACCCCCTGAATCGTGAATTCCAGAAGAAAACAGGAATAGAGGAAGGAGGCAACCTGCCCAAAGATAGGCTGATCTAAAAATGCCTAAAACTGACCTCCCTGCTAAGGCAACCATCACTCTCTATGGAGAGGGACGGAGGGAGGGAATGTAAGAACAAAAAAGCGAGATGTACAACTCACATGGAACGTTATGGTAAGTACATAACTTCTTTATGTGAAGTTGTACTATCTCACCATTTTGTTTTTACAAACGGGTAGCGTCCCAAGCACCCTAATCCTGGGTGGCTCATGGGAGAACATTCCTGAGCACAGTGGAACCAAAGGAGGCCCTGTCCCTGGAAGCCCTGTCCACTTTATAGTGAGTGATGACCGTGTGAGGCTTAGACCATGTGGCAGCTGCACAGATAACATCTAAAGGCAAACGGGCAGCATACGCCAGGGATGTAGACACCGCCCGGGTAGAATGGGCTTTAATGTCAAGAGGCAATGACTGATTGTTAGACGTGTAAACAAATTTGATACAGTTAGCCAGCCATCTGGATAAAGTGGTTTTTGAAACTGCATGTCCCTTCCTGTTATCAACGAATGAAACAAACGGCTATTCAGTCTGTCTAAAATCCTTAGTACGGTCAAGGTAGAACAAGGGCCGGCCTTAGCTGAAACGGCGCCCTTGGCGAAGTACTGCTCTGGCGCCCCTTAAGCCCCACCCACACTGTACTCGAGGAACAACCCTATTTGACCCACGCCCACAGATGGGTCACTCCCACAAAACCCACTCCAGTTCTTTCAATCTTTAAATGCATGAAAAAACAATCATACTGTGAGACACCTTATAGTGTAGTTAAGCAATTGAAGGCCAAATTCTCCTTAATAAACCAGCGTCATCTGTAGTTAGTGTAGAGTTTATCTACAGTCATGAAAGACAGTATTAACTTCTTTTTGGAAGTTGCATTGATGTTGACATGTAGAAGTTCTCATTTGGTCTAGTGTAGCATCAACTCTACATTAATACATTACTATATACCCTAATGTGCTTCATGCTCTTCACAGGTCAACCATCAAGTCCACATACTTCAATGACAGCCACACATTGTGATGTGGTGGTGCTGCAGCTGTATGCTGACCCAGGGGCCAAAAAGGAAAGCAGAGGTACTGCTATCAAATATTCTTTAAGATTCTATTGATCTGCAGTAAAAAAAGCAAGTACACCACAAAATCAAAGCAGACCCTGTTCAGTCACACATTACATGACTACTGCTGTTAGGCTTTACCCAGCCATTGTCTTTTCATTTCAGCAAATTATATATATTCAGCAGCTAAGTAAGGATTAAATAATAACAGACACTAATCTGATAAACCACAAATTCACACAAAGGAAACTCAAACGTCAAAATGCATCTTTAAAGAAAACACTAAAACTGCATTGCCCAACACAAAACGGGCAAAAAGAGCAAGAGTTAAAAATAGTATTTCTGACAAAATCAGAACGTAAAAATCACAAATACGCCTTCAAAAAGCTGCACTAGCAATGCTTATGTTGCTATAAAATATGCTTTAACATTCTATTGATCTGCAGTCGAAAATCAAGTAAATCAAAATCAAAGCAGAATCTGTTCAGTCACACATTACATGATTACTGCTATCGGAAGCTTTAATAAAATTAAACTCCTTTGTTTCAGCCATTTCAGTTTGGAGTTAATCTAGAATTTCTCTTGTGCAAACATTATTATAAACAAGATGACTGTTATTGCTCTGAAGAGTTGTTGCTCTTAGTCTGACTGCAGGAAATAGGATATAGTAAATACAATAAAACAAAAAAAAAAAATTTTTAAAATTTTAAAAATTTTTTTTAAAAAAATTTTCCTTAAATTTTTAAAAAATTTTTTTTTAAAATTTAAAAAAAAAAATTTTTTAAAAAAATTTTTTGGGCCTTTTTTTTTTTGTTTTTAAAGGGGGAAAAAAAAAAAAAAGGGGGCAAGTTTTTTAAAAAAAAATTTGGAACCCAAAAATTTTTTTGGGGGAAAAAAAAAAAATTCCCCCCCAAAAAAACCCCCTTTTTAAAAAATTTAAAAAATAAAAAGGGAAATTTAAAACAAAAAAAATTTAAAAAAAATTTTTTTAAAAAACCCAAAAAAAATGGGGGAAAATTTTTTTTCCCCCCTTTTTTTCCCAAAAAAATTTTAAAAAAAAAATTTTTAAGGGGCCCCTTTTGGGGGTTTTTGGGGGAAAAAATTTTTTTTAAAAAACCCGGGGGGTTTTTAAAAAAGGGGAAAATTGGGGAAAAAGGAAAAAAAAATTTCCCCCAAAACCCCCTTTTTAAAATTTTTAAAATTTTTTGGGGCCCAAAGGGGAAAAAATTTTTTTTTAAAAAAAAATTTTTTTTAAAAAAAAAGTAAATCACAAAACAAACGGCCCAATTACATGATTCTTTTTTAAAAAATTAAACTCCTTTTTTTCCCACCATTTCAGGGGGTTAAAAACCGGGAAATTTAATAAAAAAAATAGGTAAATAAAATAAAAACAACAAATCAATTCCAAACCTAGGAATATCTTCTAAAATTTAATATTATATTGTAAAAAAAAAAAAGTATCCTATCAGTTAAATTATGTCAAAGTCTCTTCTATGGAAATTGTATGTTAAAAGTCCTTAAAATAGTTTTGAAAAAATTTTTCAGTTTTTCACCCATTTTTCCAGTAAAAACCAAAAATGGTACGTCAAATTTTGATCAAAAAGTATAGGGAAAGCAAAAGATTTATTTTTTTTAAAATTAAAACCCAGGGTTTTTTTAAAATCCCCCAAAAATTTAAAAATTTTTTCAGTTTTATAACGTCCAAGGGAAGAAATAGTTAAAACAATTTAAAAATTATGCATGCAAAAGGGAAATCTACCAATTTTCCCCCTTCGGGTTTCCAAAATCAAAAAAGAAAACTCTCAAAATTTCATAGTCAAATTGACAGGCTTCAGTTAAAAAACAAAAACTTGCATTAAAGTAAGACTAAGAACTTGTTTAAAAATGCAGGGTTTGGAAAATCTTCCATACTGATTTCTAGGAACACCCTGATACAGCCTGTTACTTAACAAGTAATTTGTCTAATCAGGTTTTGGTGATTGCTAAAATTTGTGTCGGAGGCCAATGATGAACACATACCTTTTTTCCCAAAATTCCTACTCTAAAACGTCTTTATAGATAAATGATGATCAGGGAAACAAAAATTTGCAGTTTAAAAATTTCCCCAGAAATAGCCAAACAGCAAAAGCAATCAAGGTAAAGGGAGCCAGAGGCACAAACAAAAGCCCAAATTTTTTTTTTTTTGGGGGGGGAAAAAAATTTTTTAAAAAAAAAAAAAAAATTTTTTTTAAAAAATTTTTTTCCCCCCCTTTTTTTGGGGGGGCCCCCCCGGGGTTCCCCCCCCAAAAAAAAAAAAAACCCCCCCCCCCCTTTCCCCCCGTTTTTAACAAAGGAACAAAAGGTTAAAAAAAAAAACCCCCAAAAAAAAAAATATTTTAAAAAAAAAAAAAAAAAACCGGGAAAAAAAAAAACCCCCCGGGGGGGGTTTTTGGGGGAGGGGGGGGAAAAAAAAAACCCCCCCCAAAAAAATTTTTTTAAAAAAAAATTTTAAGGGTTTTTTTTTTTCCCCCCCCCAGGCCCGGGGGGGGGAACCTTTTTACCAAAGAGCAGCAAAAGCAATAAAAAACAAGGTGAAGGGAGGGCCAGAGGCACAAACAAAAAGCCCAAACCCGTGCCGTTTGTGTAGCCCACATGGAGCTGCAGAGAACCAGGAAGACCACCGATGAGTCACTTGTGTCCAGAGATAACCCGGAAATAGAAGTTATGTCCTTACCATAACGTTCCATGTGGAGTGTTCATCTCGCCTTTGTTCTTACACCTGGGTTCGGAGCCGATCCTCGGCTCCGTGTCGGCCGGTTGGCAAAGCTCTGCATCGAGAAGAAGCTCGAGACCAACCTAACTCCCACAATCCCCCTCTGCCTTTACCTCAGATCTAGTTTGCAAGCAAACCAGAAGTCAACAGAGAGAATATAACACATTCATGCCAACAAGAACAACATAGCTGAAAAATATATATTTACAACAACTGCTTAAGGCAGAAGCAGGAAAACCAAACCAGACACCTAAACTGGACGTTCTTCCTGAGGGTGGGAGGGTGGAATGTAAGAACAAAGCGAGATGAACACTCCACATGGAGCGTTATGGTAAGGACATAACTTCTATATGTGAGAGTGTTCAATCTCGCCATTTGTTCTACACCTGGGTAGCGCCCCTAGCTCCATGTTCCTGAGGAACTCACAGGAGAACGCTCCTGAGCACAGTGGAACCAAAGATTGCCCTGTCCCTAGGAATCCTGTCTACTTTGTAATGAGTAATGAATGTATGTGGTTTAGACCAAGTAGCAGCCGCTGAAATAGTGTCTAACGGTGGGTGGGCTGCATGAGCCAGGGATGTAGATACTGATCTTGTAGAGTGCCCTTTGGGCTTGACAGGTAAAGTTTGCTCGAGGCAGTATAAACAAAAATAATACAATTGGAAGCCATTTGAAAGGGTTCTTTCAGTAATCGCCATACCCTTCTTGCTGTCTGCAAAGGCTATAAAAAGCTGGTCTGTTTTCCATGATCTCTTGTTCTATCCAAGTAAAATCTGAGTTCTCTATGAACATCTAACTTCTGTAACATGTATTCCACCTTATTGCAGTGTTTTTTGAAAAAAGGTGGGGAGCTCAATGGACTGATTAATATTATTAACGGAGCAAACTTTGGGAAGAAAAAGATGGATTAGTAAGAGATACTCTATCAGGGTGAAAGATCAAATAAGGGTGCATAACGGAGAGAGCTTGAAGCTCCCACACCCGTCTGGCCGATGTAATAGCCACCAAAAAGAGGGTCTTCCATGACAAAAACTTCAAAGGACAGGAAGAGGCTGGTTCAAAAGGTGGTAGCATCAGTTGAGATAAAAGAAGGTCCAAGTTCCAAGGTGATGTAGGACTTCTAACTGGAGGTCTAATATGGAAAGATCCTTTTAGAAAGGCCTTACAAAGACTGTGAGCCATAATAGCAGCCTCACTATCTTCCACATGAAAGTTTGAAATGGCAGCCAATTGCACTCTCAAAGTGGCAATAGAAGCTCCTTGGTGGAACAGTTCGGTTAAAAACTCCAAGACCCTATTTAGAGGAGCTACCACGGGGTCCAATTGATGTGTATTTGCCCAGTGCACAAAACGCTTCCATTTACTAGTGTAAATTTTTGTAGTGGAAGCTTTATGAGAAGCCACCAGGATAATTCGAACTGCAGGGGAAAGAAGATCAGACCTGGCTAAGAAGGGAAGCAGAGCAGCCAAGCTGCTAGTCTGAGGGAGAGTAGCGACGGGTGGGAAGCCCCTGACGAGTGGGTCAGTAGATCCGGCTCGGTCCAGGATCCAGGGTTCCCAGTCCGTGTGCCAGAAGAAAGGGAAACCAGATTTGACGAGGCCAGAATGGGGCAATGAGGATAATTGTCCTTTGCAGGTTGTTGGCTTTCTGTAGAAATTTTGCAATCAGGGGAACAGGAGGAAAAGTGTACAGGAGACCCGGGGGCCAATCGTGAACCAGAGCGTCCTGGGGACTTCCCCTGGAGGGGGTAATAGGGCAAAATAGCTTCTGCATTTGGCGTTCATTGGAGACGCAAACAGATCGCAGGAAGGCTGGCCCCACTTGCGAAAAATTTCCTTCGCAACTGATTGTTTGAGGGACCACTCGTGAGGTAACAGGATGGCTCTGCTCAACCTGTCCGCTATGACGTTGGATAACCCCGGGATGTGCGTTGCTATCAGAAAGCGACCCGTGGACTCCGCCCATTGCCAAATTCTCATGGCCTCTCTGCATAGTTGATAAGACTTGGTTCCCCCTTGTTTGTTTATGTACCATACTACGGACATGTTGTCCGACTGAACTGCTATTGTCCCTAGAGGAAGGAGGGGAGCAAAGTGTTGCAACGCTAGAAACACTGCCCTCAACTCTAGAACATTGATGTGCAGATTGTACTCCAAACTGGACCATTCACCTTGGACTGTCTGTCCCTGAAAGATGCCCCCCCACCCTATCAGGGAAGCGTCCGTGGTCACCATAGCTGTCGGCGTGGGTAGCACAAATGGTCTTCCGCTGGAAAGATTGCAAGTCTGAAGCCACCAAGCCAGGTGTGATTTGCATATGTTTGTGATGTGGATTTCGTGCGTCAGGGGGTAAGTGCTGGAACGACCATTGTGCAAACAGTAGCCATTGAAGAACTCTCATGTGCAGTCTTCCCAAGGGTATCGCAATGAGAGAAGCTGCCATGAGACCCAACACCTTCAGAACCAGTTTTGCTGGAGATTTTCTGGACAATAGAAGAAGAGATATATGGTTTTGTAGGGAGGCTATCCTTTCTGGAGGAAGTCTTAGGATTAAGCAACGCATCCAATTCTGCTCCTATGAATGAGATATGCTGTGATGGCTGTAGTAAAGATTTTTGAAATTTACGAAATTCGAGATGAACACAGAGTTGAAGTGTGTAATCCCTGGCCTGAATCAGTCGACGCTCGGTGGTGGTAGAAAGGCCAGTCGTCCAGATACGAAACACCTGGAATCCCAGGCGCCTCAAGTGAGACGCTACCACTGCCATACATTTGGTGAAACCCTGGGGGCTGAGGTCAGACCAAAGGGCAGGGCTTCAAACTGAAAATGACTGGCTCCCAGCGGAAGCTTAAGTGATCCTGGCGCCCTGGCCATTTTGATGTGGTAGTATGCATCCTTTAGATCTCTTGAGCACATCCAGTCGTCCTTCTGTAAGAATGGAAGGATCGATTGAAGCGTGACCATCCGGAACTTTTCTTTCTTGATGAAGGTATTGAGTTTGCTTAGGTCCAGAATTGGCCTCCAGTCCCCTGTCTTTTTTGGAACTAAAAAGAACCTTGAGTAAGTTCCGAATCCTCTCTGGTCCGCTGGGACTGGCTGGATGACTCTTTTTTTTAGCAGCTTTGAAATTTCTATAGCTGCAGGGCATCGCAGATGGGGCGGAACATCTGGGAGTCTTTTCTGCGGAACTGGGGGCAATAGGAAGGGAATTCTGTAACCTCTGGTAACAATGCTTTTTACCCAATTTTCTGATGTAAGACTTTGCCAGGCCTGAGGGTATAAAGCTGGCGACCGACTGCCTCCAGAGCAGGACAGCCGGCCTCCTCTCAGGAGTGCTGGAAAGGTTTCCGGGAGTGTATCCCTGTCACCTTGGTTTTGCGGACCCTCTCTGCTGCCAGGGCGGCGTCTTCCACCTCTGCCCCTCCTTTGCCTCTAGAGGGGCATCTCCCTGTGCCTGGGAAAGAGCCTTGGGGTTTTCAAACCACATTTTACCACCGCTGTTGCCTTTGGGGTACGGTCTGGATGGGGTGGAAAAACGGACTCCGACAGCAGACAGAGTCTTTCCCTCTTGCTCACACCGGGTAAGGGTCTCCTTTACTTTGGGGCCAAAGAGAGTGGCACCATCAAATGGGGCGTTAGTAAAGGAAGACTTGAAGGCTTCCGCAAGGAACATAAGCGCATCCAGGATTGTCTACGAAGAGCAATCGTTGAAGCGCTGCCCTACTCGACCCTTCGGCTGCGTGGAGATCAGCCTCATGGACGAGTTTGCAATAGATGTACGGGTATTGAGATGTGCTGTAACTTTCTCCGAGACAGCAGCATCTGTAGTACCCTGGAGGGTATCTCCCAACTCTTTGATTAGATCCCTCTGTAAACGTGTAAAATGGGTCAAATAGTTCAGGGATCGCATAGAAAAAGCCGCTGAACTAAAAATGCGCTTCCCATACATGTCCATAGTCTTAGAATCTCTGTTAGGCGGATGGACAGATGAGGAAGATTCAGACATCTCCTTTTTCGTGGCCGCTGCCACCACCATAGCGTCCACTGGAACTCCCTTTGTTAGATAAGCCTTATCTTGAGGGGCTGTAATATTTATTAGGCTTTCTAGGGACTGGCTCCACCGTGTCAGGTGTCTCCCATGCCCTCCGAGCAATCAATTCCATCAATTCATCAAGGGAGTGACCCAGGAGGAGGAAGGGCGAGCACCGAATGCCTTCAGCAAGACTGACTCATCCTCAGAAGGGGGTAGGGCTTGCCAATCACCTCTCTGTTTTAGGATCTCCAGGATGTCAGAAAAGGACACATCCTCTGAGGGTGATTTAGGGGACCCTTCTGACTCATCCAAGTCAGTGTCCAATGTCAAGGATTCCTGTGGAGAATCCAAGTGTCTCCTCTACACAATCTTTTCCTCGAACATCTTGGGGGCATCCGATGAAGCCTCCGAGGAAGAGGGCACCTCAAGGGGTGGCTGAGACACTGGTGCTCGACGCTTAGATGTAGCCGTGTGTGCAGAGGAGGATAACGGACCTTTATGGGAAGGAGAAGCCGTCTCTGCTGAAGTGGTTGTCTGAGTAGACAACACCTTCCTCATGAGATCAGCCCGGGTCCCGAGTCGAGGTATCCCCAGGTTCCAAGAAATCGGAGGAATCCCGAGACAGGCACGATGGCATCGACTCCGAGGACGGAGCTGAGTCGATCCGAGCCGAGGCTCGAGGAGAGTCGGAACCGAAATATCGGTCCGACTCTCAGTCCCCGATCGAAGGATGGATCTTGCCCGAGACTCCGGTACTGGATCCGACGGAGTCGAGTGAGCGGTGCCGACCCGAGAAAAAGACGGTTCTGGCACCGAGGGCTCCACAATCAACAGATCAGCTCTCCGGCTCGAAGACTGGATAGGCCTCGGAGGAACAGGTGGAGATAAGGAAGGCCTTCGAGTCGACACCAACTGAGAGGAGACAGAGATGAGCTTGGATAAGGCCGTATTCTCCATCAATTTCTGCACCAGCGGTCTACATCGGTGTCGGAGGGGCCTTGAAGAAGAGCGTCGAAGGAATTGGAAGACGGAGCCGACCTCAAAAGTACAGGAGGAGGAAGCTCCGTCACGGTTCCAAGACTCGAGGCTCGGTAACTGACAAAAGTTCAACACTCGGCCCGAAGCCTGTGGAACCGGTGATCGAACTTTAAATGAAGAGCTCGGGCCGATGACATGGGCTCCGACGCCTTCGATTCCTTTGAGGATTTAGATGCCTGGTCTGATGCATCCAGAGCCTCTTGGAATGCAGGCTTCAAAGGCCCCTATCCATAAGTTTTCGCGCCTGTCATGACCCTTCCACTGAAAGAATGGCAGATGGAACAGTCTTCCTGCAGATGGAGAGGGCCAAGACAGTAGACGCAGGAACTATGATTATCTGTGACAGACATTTTCTGTCCACATTGGCACCTTTTGAAGCCTGATTTAGCCTTTTCAGACATGTTAACAAAGTCAAATCCAGGTATAATAGAAAAGCCAGTATAAAAAGTCAAATCCAGTAAAAAATTGTCAAATCCTGTAAGTTAAGTCAAATCCTGTAGTCAATCCAGAAAAGTTAAAGGGTGGGGTAGGCCCCGAGGGAATAAACTCTAAAAGTATATAAATACTATATACGGAACCGAGAAACCCTCGATACACTACTCACACACACACAGTCTACTTTAAAGAGAAATATTTTTATCCAAAATATAAGAAATAATAAATCTTAGCTTTGAGGTGGTCCGAGCTCATCAAAAATGATGCGAACGTTGCAGCGGCAAACTAGATCTGAGGTAAAGGCAGAGGGGGATTGTGGGAGTTAGGTTGGTCTCGAGCTTCTTCGTTGCAGAGCTTTGCCAACTGAAGTGGCCAACCCGACGGCCGAGGATCGGCTCCGAACCCAGGTGTAAGAACAAACGGCAAGATTGAACACTCTCACATGTAACGTTATAGCCAAAAAATGCGCCCGCCTCTCATTCCTTTCTTCATTGACAATGAGATAGAGAGGCGGACGTGAGCTGGTTAAATACACTCAATTGGAGCAGTAGCCAGGACGTCAGTGGTATGAAAGAATCACTGATTGGATGCTTTAACAAGAGCAGCCACTCACATTCAGTACATAGATGCAGGGGTAGGGAATGGAGAATGTAGTATAGTACGGCTTAGTTAGGGGGCTGTGCTATGTACTGTGGATTGAAATATAGGTCATGCTTTGTACTACAACATGGGGGGAGGGCGCAATTGCTACCTACAATATGGGCGGGGGGGGGTGAAAGTAAAGAAATGTGAAACACCGTCTGAGACTGAAATTGCGCCCTTTTGAGGCCGGCCTGTACGGCGCCCTAGGCGGTCGCCTAGTTCACCTATGCCTAAGCCGGCCATGGGTAGAACCTTAGCTGCCGGTGCACGTCAAGCTTATGCAACATATATTCTAGTTTGTTGGTGTGATGTCTAAAGAAGGTAGGAAGTTCGATGGATTGATTTAGGTTGTTCTCTGAGCACACTTTGGGAAGGAAAGTGGGGTTAGTCCTAAGAGAAACTCTGTCTGGGTGAAAAATGAAATATGGCGGTCTGGAGGACAATGCCTGCAGTTCAGACACTCTACGCGTGGAAGTAATGGCTACCAAGAAAATAGTCTTCCACGAAAGGAATTTCAGATGGCATGAAGAGGCTGGTTCGAATGGGGAAATCATCAATTGTGATAATATGAGATTTAAATTCCAGGGAGAAATAGGGTGTCTAACCGGTGGTCTGCGGTGATGGGTTCCTTTTAGAAATGCTTTACACAGCCTATGCGCCATAATGTTAGATCCATCACATCCTACATGAAAGTTTGAGATAGCAGCTAATTGTACTCTTATGGTGGCAGCTGCTGAGCCCTTACTGAACAATGAGGATAAAAACTCCAGAATGATATGAAGTGGCGCCACAAATGGATCATTGTTGTAGCGAGCAACCCAATGTACGAATCGTTTCCACTTACTATTGTATAATTTCTTGGTAGACAGTTTGTGCGAAGAAACTATGATATGCTGGACGGCAGGGGACAAATCAGTAGACCTGGCTAAAGTGGAAATTGGAGCAGCCAAGCTGTCAGATTTAGGTAGAGAAGGGAAGGATGAAGAACTCCCAACGAATGGGTCAGCAGGTCCTGCACTGGGTCCAGGATCCACGGATCTTCCAGTTGATATTTCCGCAGAAAGGGGAACCAAATTTGCCGAGGCCAAGACGGGGCTATCAATATAACTGTCCTTCCTAGACTTCTGGCTTTCTGAATAAATCTGGGAATTAAGGGGATTGGTAGAAAGGCATATAGGAGACCCGGGGGCCAATCGTGCACGAGTGCGTCCCTTGGTTTGTTCCCCGGTGGGGAATAAAGGGCAAAGTAGCTGCTGCATTTGGCATTCATTGGGGATGCAAACAGGTCGCATCACGGCTGGCCCCATCGGAAGAAGATCTGTTCCGCCACACTCTGTTTTAGAGACCACTCTTGAGGCAGCAGCATAGCCCTGCTTAAACTGTCGGCTATCACGTTGGAAGATCCCAGGATGTGCATTGCTGTCAGAAAGTGTCCGGTGGATACAGCCCACTGCCATATTCTCAGGGCCTCGCGGCATAGGAGATAGGACTTGGTTCCCCCTTGTTTGTTGATGTACCAGACTACTGACATGTTGTCCGTCTGGATGGCAATCATACCTAGAGGTATAGAGTTGTGAAAGTGCTCCAGGACGTTGATATGCAAATGAGTCTCCATAACCGACCAAGTGCCTTGGATAGTCTTTTCCTGAAAAAGCCCCCCCCCCCTATCAGGGAAGCATCCCTGGTCACTGTGGCTACGGGTTGGGGAAGAACAAAGGGACGACCGATTGTCACTTGGTCGCTGATTAACTACCAAGTGAGATCTTTCTTGCAAAGAGTTGTCAATCAAATCTCGTATGATAAGGGTAGACTCTGGTAGGACCACTGAGCGAAAAGTAGCCATTGTAATATCCACATGTGTATTCGGCCTAAGGGAACTGCTATCAAGGTCGCTGCCATTGTGCCAAAAAGTTATATTATCTGTGACGCCGGTGCTTTGTCGAGAACTAGGAGGCTGGATAACTGATCTCTCAGTGAGACAATTCTGGATTAAGGCAACTTGATTTTTTCGTTGACTGTGTCTATTTCTGCTCCTAAGAAGGTAATATGCTGCGAGGGCAATAATACAGATTTCTCGAAATTTAGAGTGATACCTAAATGAGAACAAAGATGTATTAAGTAGTCTTGTCCACAGAAGTCGATACTTGGTGGTGGCGGTAAGGAGCCAGTCGTCCAGATACGGAAACACTCGGAATCCTAGTCGTCTCAGATGAGCCGTAACCACCGCCATGCATTTGGTGAACACCCTGGGGGCTGTGGTGAGACCAAAGGGCAGGGGTTCTGAATTGGTAATGACTGGGTCCCAGCCGAAAACGCAGATGATCTCTGGATGCTCTGTCCATTTTGATATGGTAGTATGCATCCTTGAGATCTATAGAGCACATCCATTCACCCTTTGACAAAAACGGGAGGATTGATTGCAGCGTGACCATCCGGAACTTCTCCTTCTTTACAAAGGCGTTGAGCCTGCTGAGGTCTAGAATGGGCCTCCAGTCCCCCATCTTCTTTGGCACTAAAAAGAACCTTGAGTAAGTTCCGAATCCTCTTTGGTCTGCCGGGACTGGCTGGATGACTCTTTTGTCTAGAAGATTTTGAATCTCTATCTCTGCTAGTTTTCTCAGACTGGGTGGAACGTCTGGACTTTTTGCAAATACAGGGGGATTTCTTATAAAGGGAATGTGGTAACCTCTGGTAATGATGCTTTTCACCCAGGAATCTGTTGTGATGTTTAGCCAGGCATTTGGGTGTAAAGCTAAGCGACCCCCGACTGTCTCCAGAGTAGAACAGCCGGGCTTCCCTTCAGGAACGCTGATAGGGTTTGCCAGAGAACTGCTCCCTGTCACCCTGGTTTTGCGGACCACCTCTGCCGATTGGACGGTGTCTTCTATTTTGACCTCTTCCTCTGCCTCTGGAGGAGGTATCTGTAGGTGTGTTTTGGAAAGCTTCCTGAGGTTTCCGGAACCACATTTTCCCACTTCGTTGCCCTTTGGGGTACAGTCTGGTTGGAGTGGAAAAACGGACTCCGACGGCAGATGGTCTTTCCTTCTTGCTCACACCTCATGAGCGTCTCCTTAACTTTTGGACCAAACAAGGCCGATCCATCAAAGGGGGTGTTCACAAATGAAGACTTAAAGGCTTCCGCGAAGGAGCACAGGCGCATCCAGGATGGTCTCCTAAGAGCTATTGCTGAACCCGCCGCTCTACTCGAACCCTCGGCAGCATATGAAATGAGCCGCATGGATGAGTTGACTATGGAATTTAGGGTGTTGAGTTGTGCATTCACCTTGTCAGAGATTGCATCAGCTACATTACCCTGGACAGCGTCTCCTAGTTCTTTGAGGAGATCTCATTGAAGACGTGTGAAATGAGTTAGGTAGTTTAGCAGTCTCATGGAAAATGTCGCCAAACTGAAAATGCGTTTTCCATATCTGTCCATAGTCCTGGAATCTTTATTAGGAGGATGGACAGTAGAAGAAGATTCCAACATCTCTTTCTTAGTGGCCGCCGCCGCCACCACCATAGTATCAACCGGAACTCCTTTTGTCAAGAAGGACTTGTCTGATGGTGCAGTAATGAACTTATTAGGCCTCCGAGGGACTGGTTCCATGGGGTCAGGAGACTCCCACGCCCTTCGATCAACTAGTTCCTTTAGTTCATTGAAGGGCGGAGTAACCCAAGAGGTGGATGGTTGAGATCCAAAGACCTTCAGGAGAACCGACTCGTCCTCAGTAGGGGCAAGGGACTGCCAATCCCCTCTCTGTTTCAGGATTTCTAGAATGTCTGAAAATGAGACATCTTCCGAGGGGGACTGTGGGGACCCTTCTGATTCTTCCAAGTCTGTATCTGATGTAAGAGATTCCTGAGGGGAATCTAAGTGCCTCCTCTTGCACAGTTTCTTCCTAGGCACTTCCTCAGTGGGAGCCTCCGGAGAAGTATCTAGGGAGGAGGGGTCACCCGAAGGGGATTCCTGAGGCCCTGGATCTCGACGCTTAGAAGGGATCTGAGGAGAAGAGGTAGAACGAGGCCCTTTAGGAAGAGGTGAAGACAGATCCCAAGAAGCAGTGGTCTTAGCAGACAAAACCTTCCCCATGGCATCGAAGGCACCAGAATCCCGATTCGAAGAATTGACCGGCTCCGAAAAGATTGGTTGATCGCTCCGAACCAAGACCCCACGCTCCAAACCAGAGGACAGGGCCAAAGACATCTGCGCCGAAGCACCAAGCGGTAGAGTCAGAACCGAAGTGTCAGTTCGACTCTCACAACCGGAGTCGACGAGTGACTGTCGGTCCCGAGGTTCTTCCGTTGGTACCGAAGAAACCAAGGTTGATGGAGCCAAGGGAAGAGGATCGAACCTCAGCTCCACAGGTTCTACTAGCATCGGCTCCGTCAGCCTCGGCTCCGAAGATTCGATGGGTTTCGGAGGAGGAGGAATGGAGGAAACAAGGGTCAAATTTGGCACCGAATTCACTTGACTCAAAGCAGATAACATTTTGGCAAGGGCCGGGTTCTCCAATAACCTTTTCACCACTCGATCCAGATCCACATCAGATAATCTGGAGGAGTGTGAAGAGTGATGGGTCGAAGGAGCCAAAGAATGCACCGACTGAAGGATAGGTGATTGGGGTGCATCGAAAAATCGGCTACACCACCAGAGATCGAACAGGTGGGATCGATACTCGGCCCCGAGGTCTGTGGAACCGATATTCGAATCACGCCAGAGGTACTCTGAGCCGGAGACTTAAGCTCCGAAAATCCTCTAGAAGACTTAGACCCCTTCGACGTCTTAGAAGAGAGGTCAGCTTTTTCAAGAGCGGCCTGAAAATCCGGTTTTAGAAGCCCTCTATCTACCAACTTCCTTCTTCTTTCTAGCACTGAAGGAGTGGCAGATAGAGCAGACTTCTTGCAAATGTACAGAGCCAAGACAATACACACATGTGTTGTGGTTGTCAGTAATGGACATCTTCTGTCCACAACCACATCTCTTAAAACCTGACTTTTGTTTTTCGGACATACTAAAGTCCGACAAAAAACACAACAAATAAGCTTAAGTATTCTACTATGATTTTTTATATATATATATATATATATATATATATATATATAATAAATAAATAAAAGAGAAACACCGACTAAAATATGTATATTATAATATATTGACAGAGCCCTGTCAACTACTAAGGAGAAAAAAACCCTTCAACTACGAAATTACTATAAAAAATCTACTCTACCAAAACTAACTAATTTAAGACCATCAAAGAAAATAAATTCCTAAACTACAAAAATTTTTAAGTAAGAAAAGTTTTCACTGGCCCGAGCTTCACTTTTGAGAGCTTGCGATCGTTGCAGCGGCAAACTAGATCTGGGGAGTTACAGCAGGGAATCATGGGATATCCACCAGGTCTCGAGCTTCTCAGAGTCTGAGCTTGGAAAGCGGCCGACTCGGAGCCAAGGGATCGGCTCCGAACCTGTTTGTAAGAACAAAACGGCGAGATAGTACAACTTCACATCAAAAATTTCAGGAGTCGTCAGACAGGCACTTGCAAACTGCTTCTGCTTCAGGCACTGCACGGCAAGAAAGACTGATGTAATGGTGTCGGCTGCATGCTTTATACCCCGGACTACCTGACGTCATGGAAGATGAGACAGCAACAGACGCAGAACCCAAGACTTTGATAATCAGGCCGACTGAGGGCTACTGCAAGCAGATAACCCAAATGTGATGACTGCAACAGTGAAAAACGAAGAACATCTTCCCTTGCAGAGACAGAGAGAATCACCCGGAGTTGAAGCCTCAATCGATGGAGTCTGTGAATTGGAAGTGATACCAGACAGGACTGAGTACTGAACACTGCTCCAATGAACTCTATTTGTTGTGTAGGGATAAGGTTTGATTTCTCCCAATGTATCGTTATTCCCAACAATTTTTCCAGACAGAGAGAGAGAGGTAGTATAATGCAGTGCTGTTACCAGAAGATGCTTGGTGGGGGTGGTAAGGAGCCAGTCGTCCAGATATGGAAACACCCTGAATCCTTTTAGTCTCAAGTGAGCTGTTACTACTGCCATGCAATTTGTGAACACTCTGGGGGCTGTAGAGAGACCGAACGGCAGGGCACGGAATTGATAATGACTGGCTCCTAGCCGGAAGCGAAGCAGACTCCGGGAGCACTTGTCCATCTTGATGTGGTAATACGCATCCCGGAGGTCGATAGAGCACATCCAATCGCCTTCTCTTAAAAAGGGAAAAATGGACTGAACTATGACCATCTGGAATTTGGTTTGAGTGATGGACTTGTTTAAGCTGTTGAGATCAAAAATGGGTCTCCAGTCCCCTGTCTTTTTTGGCACCAAAAAGAATCTAGAGTAAAATCTGGATCCGCGCTAGTCTGGTGGGACTGGTTGGATGACTCGAGACGGCTTTATAATTTCTGAAGCTGCTTCTTCCCTTTGACTGAGTGGAACATCGGGAAGTTTTCTTGGAAATTTTGGCTGACAAGAAAGGGGAATGATATAACCTCTGGGGATAATGCTCTGCACCCAATGATCAGTGGTGATAGATTGCCAGGCAATTTGGTGCAGAGAGAAATGACCCCCCCCCCACTGTCTGCTTCCAGAGATAAGCAATCGGGGTGCTCCTCAGGAGCGCTGATAAGGCTGACCAGACAGAGAGTCCCTGGAGCCTTGGTTACGAGGACCTCCTCTGCCTCTATAGGGGCATCTTCCAGAATCATTACCCCCTCTGCCCCTGGGAGTATTATCACTACGTGTGGCATGGAAAGGACCCTGAGATTTCCTATGCCAAATTTTTCCACTCCTCTGATTCCTGGAGAAGGTATGTTGAGGGTTGGAAAAGCGTAGGCCTACGGCAGACAGGGTTTTTCCATCTTGCTCACACCTGGCTAGCGTGTCCTTCACTTTGCAGCCAAAAAGGGACGAAGCTTCAAGCATTCAGAAAGAAAGACCTGAATGGATCTGCGAGGTCACAAATGTGCATCCAGGCGTGACGCCTCATAATGCCTGAACCGATTGCTCTACCTGCTCCTTCAGTCACGTGACAACTTCATGGACGAGTTGGATATTGATTCCAGGGTTGCGAGCTGCAAGGTCACTTTGTCCCTGACCTCATCAGACAACTGTCCTGCGAGCGTCCCAGAGAGTTCACAGATCAAGTCCCTCTGGAGCCTCATAAAATGTGCCAAATAATTTAGGGACCATATAGCAAAGGTCCCTGAAGCAAAAACACCCTTTCCAAGTCTGTCCATTGCCTGGGATTCCCTGTTTGGCGGGTAGACAGCGGTACTTTCCTCAGCCAAGTCCTTTTTTGTGTCCGCCGCCACTACTACAGCATCAACTGGTAACCCTTTGGACCAATGCAGGTTCTCCTCGGGAGGAGAAAGAATTCTGTCTGGTCTCCAAGGGATTGCCTCAGTGGAATCAGGGTTCTTCCAAGCGTGCTGCATGATGAGCTGGACGAGCTTGTCGGCAGGTGGGATCACCCAAGAGGTAGAAGGTTGGGTGCGAAAAGCCTGAAGAAACACGGACTCAGACGAAGGGTTGGAGGGCTTCCAGTCATCTCTCTGTTTTAACATTTCCAGAATGTCTCTGAAGGAGATATCAGGAGGTGACCATGGGGACCCTTCATCATCGTAATCAGTGTCTTCTGTTAAGGACTCCTCGGGTGAGTCCATGTGCTTCCTCTTGCAAGTCTTCTTTCGAGGGGACTCCTCAGTGCGGGTCTCTGAGGAGGACTCGGAACAGCAGGTATCCTGAAAAGGGGTGTCCTGCGGCTTCTCTGCCCGGTGTAACGGGAGAGTGGTCTGTGACAGCTGTAGCTCAGGGGGTGAAAACTGGGGTTCTCACATCAAAGGAGTGCTGCCAGAAGCAAGAGCCCTCTCCATCATGCGTAAGGCAGGTCTGCCTAAGAGGGATGGGAGCCCAGAACAGAGAAAGACCACCTCTGGACCGGGGTCACACCCTGCTCTGATGAACCCGCCTCCATGGATGGAGCCTCAAGCAGGATCGGTGCGGACGTAGCTATTGGCACCTAGGATAGAACTGAGAAGAGAGGCGAGACTGTACATCGGGCAGACATGCCCGTCCCCCAATCTCCTGATTAAGGAAGGACTGGTTCAGTGGGAACCGAAGACCAGAGTGAGATGCACCGTAGGTGCTGAGGTGATGGGTTCCAAAAAGGATGTCTGAGCAGAAGGCTTCGGAATGGAGATGGTCGAAGGAGGAGTGTAAGATGGAGTCCGTGGATAAGACAACCAGAGTCTTGCAGGTGGATGGGTCTTAGAAAATGAGGGAATCCCCCTGGCTAACAGCTGGTCTACGAGACACACCACTTCGTGTTCCAAAAGGCTCCTGGTGGATCTAGTGGATACTCTGGATGAACAGTCAGGATGTTCCAGGAAGGGGCTATACGCTTGGCCCAGAAACCGATCTACGGAAGGGGGCATCAGGACCGTGGTGCAAGGTCTGCCAGCACCGAAATCTCTAATTTCAAGACTGGAAGTAAAGGGGTCAAATCCAGTGAGGTCGGTGCCAAAGTGGCACTCTGAGCCGAAACGGTCACTTCCAAAATGGAAACTAATGGTGTAGTCGAAGGTGTGCCCTGAGCCGAAGTGGCCACAGGTGCCGAAGTCAAAATAGGTGTAGTAAGGTCTATGATTGGTGCCGGAGGCAGGACCAGTGCTGAAACAGGCACCAGTATCGAAGGTTTTGAGATGGTCAGAGCCGAAAGGAGAAGGAGCCGAAGAGGCAGATTTATGCTCTGAAGATAACTTTGGGACCTTTGATTTCCCATGCTTGCTCTGATCACCCGATGGTGAAGAAGGAACAGAGTGGGATCTCTTTTTGTCCTTAGAAGGAGGGGTTGAGACCTCCACTGCAGAAATGCCCTCTGAGAAGGGAGACTTGAGTAACCCTTTCAGAATGAGGGTATTTTTGCGCTCATTACGAGCGCGTTGACTGAAACTGACAAATGTCACATGGAGACTGCACCGAAAGCTAAGGCACTCCCAAACAGTATCTCCAGGGTTCCCATCCACTCGTCAATACACTGTACGTAGAGAAAAGAAGGGAAACACCTGAATAAAAGTCAAAGCTAGTAGGTTAAACAGGAGAAATAATACCAACTATGGTATTGAAGAAATACCACAAGGGTAAAAGAGGAAAGGCCGTACCAAACAATGGTACTTGAAAGTTTACCAACGATAACAACTAGTAGACAGAAAAATAACAAGGCTAGGTAGAAGAAAAGACACTAGAAATACTAATCGCTTAATAAAATATGAAGATATCCAAAATTTTTCACACAAATATCAAAAAAATTTCACTTAGTTGAGAGCTCAGCTGAAACGAGGCTTTACTGCTATGCTGCAAACGAAATCTGAGGTAACAGGGAGAAAGGCATTCTGGGTAGAGACTTAGCTTGCGAGTTTTTTTGGCTGGCGCAAGCTTGGTAATAAGGCCGACTCAGAACCGATCCCAGTGATGAATGGAAAGAAGATTAACATCAGATAGGGGTTCAGAAAGTCCCAGGGTCCTCTCCATGATCCATGCGGAGGTAAAGTTCCCAGTCTTCCCCTGGAGGAACTAACGGAAGGCACCACCCACATGACAGAAGAAACCATCAGAACCAGGGATCCAGAGATTCCCTCACTGAATGATGCTACCCAGCACTCCTGAAAGGAGGCCCAATTGTC
>NC_056726.1:1577648527-1577853527 GCF_019279795.1 Protopterus annectens | reverse complement strand
CCGAGCAAATGTCATCTAAAGACACCCTGGACCAGAAAGATGCAGATGCAGCCATGGACTTGGTGGAATGAGCTTTAACCTGACCTGGAGGAGACATGCCTTTGTCCTTGTAGACCTGCAGGATGCATGAAGAAATCCATTTAGCTACTGTGACTTTGGAAATAGGTTTGCCCAAAAAGGGTCTATAGAACGAAACAAACAACTGATCAGATTTACGAAATTTTTTTGTCCTGTGTAAATAGAATTGTAACTGTCTGTGAACATCCAACATGTGTAGTTTGTATTCCATTATGTTGGTGAAATTGGGGAAAAAACACAGGCAAATTAAGTCTGATTGATATTGACTGGTAAAAATCATGTACGGGAATTTTATAGACAAGGCCTGCAATTCCAAGACCCTCCTAGCAGAGGTAATAGCAACCAGAAAGGCTGTTTTCCATGATAGAAATTTTAGATCAATAGTAGCAGCAGGCTTGAAAGGTGGAGCGACCAGAGCTTGAAGAACCAAAGTAAGGTCCTATGGGGGGGGGGCAGGATTTTTGACCGGGGGGGCATAGCAAAAAAGTGCCTTTAATAAAGGCTTTACACAGTCTAGAAGATGCCAAGGATGCAGAATTCTCGTCCACATGAAAATGAGAAATGGCAGCCAATTGAACTTTGACAGTAGAATAACTAGCTCCATGCTGGGAAATATCAGCCAGGAAATCCAGAATAGTGGAAATAGCAGCTGTGAAAGGATCAAAACTCCTCTGAGAGGCCCAAAAAGAAAAATGTTTCCACTTGCTGCGATAAACCTTTCTGGTTGAAGACTTGTGAGCAGCTACCAAACTAGACTTAACTGAGGAGGAAAGTCCAGGAGTCGTAGCAATTACAAGAACCGGAGCAGCCAAGCCGTGAGCTTCAGGCTGTCCAGATGCGGATGAGGCACCCCGATGGGTGTGAAATCAGATCCTGAAAGGGATCTAGGATCCAAGGTGGAGCCAGAAGGTGAGACCAAAGGATGGGAAACCATACCTGGCAAGGCCAGAATGGGGCAATGAGGATTACCTTGCTCCCCAGTCAACAAGCTTTCTGCAGAAAACTTGGGATGAGAAGGACTGGATGGTAAGCATACAGAAGACAAGGAGGCTAAGCATGAACTACATAATCTCTGGGGGACTCCCCTGGCAGGGAGTTCAGAGCGAAAAACCTGCTGCACTTCACGTTGGAAGGAGATGCAAAGAGATTGCAGCAAGGTTGACACCACTTGCTGAAGATATGTTCCACTACTGATGGATTCAGAGACCACTTGTAAGGCATCAGAATGGTTCGACTTAGCCTGTCCGCTAGAATGTTGGACCATCCCGGAATGTGCATTGCGATAAAAAAGCGAACGGTGGAGATCGCCCATTCCCACACTCTCATGGCCTCGTGACACAGGGGATAAGATCTGTTCCCTCCCTGTTTGTTGATGTACCAGACTACCGACATGTTGTCTGACTGAATAGCAATCATCCCCAGAGGAAGAAAGGCATGAAGACCCTGCAATGCTAGAAGGATAGCCCTCATTTCTAGGACACTGATATGCAAACTGGTCTCCATGGAGGACCACAGGCCTTGGACTGTCCTGCCCTAACAATGCCCCTCCCCCACCCGAGCTGGGAGGGATCCATGGTCACTGTAGCTTGGGTTGAGGCTGGAACAAAGGATCGTCCCTCCAAAATGTCCGGACAGCTCATCCACCATATCAGGCACTACTGACACACATGACTTAGGTGTATAGGATAGGTTAGTGGTAAATCCAACAGGGACCAATGAACCGCCAAAATCCACTGAAGAATGTGTAGTTGGGCACATGGAAGGAGAGTTATGGTCGCTGCCATCGAGCCTAGGGCCCTCAATACAGATTCCGCTGTCGGGAGATGGGAGATGAGAATGGTAAATTAGGCAGACATGCATCCTGAGGTTTTGAACTCTCTCCGAGGTCAGGAACACTTTGCCCTGGAGTGTGTCCATCCTTCTATCCTGGCACCAATGTAGTCTATCACCTGTACAGGCTCTAGTAGAGATTTGGATGTGTTGATTGTGATCTCAAACTCAGGGTAAGTGCCAGAAAGTAGTCACTGGTTTGAGAAAGTAGACGGCCGGTGGGAGCAGTGAAGAGGCAATCGTTCAGGTACGGATAGACCTGAATCCCCTGAAGCCTCAGGTGAACTGCTACCACTGCCATCACTTTGGTAAACACTCTGGGGGCTGTGGTGAGACCAAAGGGTAGGGCTCGAAATTGGTAATGACTGGCCCCTAGCCGGAAGCGGAGGAACCTCCTGGAGCTTCTGTGCATCTTTATGTGACAGTACGCATCCTGGAGAACAAGCACATCCAGTCGCTCTCTTGCAGGTATGGCATGATGGACTGTAGTGTGAGCATCTGGAACTTTTCTTTGGCCACTGACAGGTTCATGACATAGAGGTCCAGCATGGGCCTCAAAGTCCCCTGTTTTCTTTGGCACCAAAAAGAACCTGGAGTAGAAGCCCGATCTGGAGTGATCTGGGGGGATGGTTTTGATGGCTCGTTTTCCTAGTAGCTTGGAAATTTCCTGTGCTGCTGCCTCCCTCTGCGTGGGTGGAATGCCTGGGAGGTGTTTGGGAGGGGTTGGAGGACCCAAGAAGGGGATAGAATAACCTCTGGATATGATTTGCAGCACCCAGGGTCCGTTGTTATGGACTCCCAAGCCGCTGGGTGCAAGGACAATTGTTCCCCGACTGTCTCCAGAGTAAAGCAGGTGGGCAACCCCTCAGGGTTGCTGCCCGGGTCTGTCCAAGAAAGGTTCTCGAGATCCGAAGTTTCGCAGACCCCCTCGACCTCTGGGCCGGTGTCCATTCTGTCCCCCTCTACCTCTGGGGGAAGAAGAGCCCTGAGTGTCCCAGGAATACTGAGACTTCCGGAATAACATTTTATTTTGCCCTCTCTGGTTCTGGGAAAAGGACCTTTGAGGGTTAGAGAAGCGGATCCCGACAGCAGACAGTGTCTTCCCATCCTTCTCACTGTTGACTAGCATCTCCTTGACGGTCTTACCGAACAGGGTCGAGCCGTCATAAGGGGCATTGACAAAGGACGCCTTAAAGGGTTCGGCAAATTGGCACAACCTGAGCCAGGCATTACTCCTCATGGACACGTCAGACCCAGCCGCTCGTTCTGTTGTATGGGAGGAGTCGCATGGATGTATTCTATACTGCTCTCAAAGTGGCCATTTTCGCGGAGAACAAAGCCTTGTCCTCCTGTGACATGGACTTGGGTGGAGACTCCTCCAACTCCTTCACTAGGTCGCGTTGGAGTCTCGTGACATGGGCCAAGTAGTTCTGCACCCTTATTGAAAAGGTAGCTGAAGCAGACACCCGCTTCCCTAGCTGGTCCATCATCTGAGACTATCGGTCAGGAGGGTGACAAATACCTCACTAAAAGAATGCCAGGCAGATGCCATATACTGACAGTCTAAAAAAACTCCAGCTATACTCTGTGGCATATCGTCTACTCAGGGGCAATCTCTGCTTCACATACAAGGCCATGTCAAACCCTGAGCTGTTGGACATGCTCCACTTAAAGAAATCCCAATCCCTCAGGGCCACATGCTCCAGCGATCTAAACCCTGTCATCACAATGAACAAAACATGCTGGAGGGATAGGTTCCTGACCCAGAGACTCCCCATACCCTGGAATAGACTGCCCATATACATCAAGCAGAGCGCCTCATTGGCCCTCTTCAAACGGAACCTTGATGATTGGATGGGAGATGGGAAATTCACCCCGGGGATCATGTCAGTCGCCCTGCTAGACAGGGGCCTGGAGAAGTAAATATTGTGGGAAGAAATATCCAGGGAATTGTTATGGCTAGGCTTGCATAGGCCCTAGGGCCGATAGCCTAGTACCAACCTATGAACCTATGAGGAACTTTCCTGAGATAGTTCCCTCTTCGTGGCTGCTGCCACCACCATGGTGTCCACAGGGGAGCCCTTGTTCCAGGAAGGCCTGTATATGGGGGGACTCAAAACATTATCGTGGTACTTGGGGATTGGCTCCACGGCATCAGGTTCCTTCCATGCCCACAAGTTGATCAAATCCATTAAGGAATCCGTGGGGGGAACAACACGCACACCCAAGATGTAGATGGGCCACTGCCGAAGGCCTCCAGAAACACAGACTCAATCAGAGGAGGGCCTGGGGGCAGACCAACCTCCCTGCTGGTGCAGAATCTCCATGGTGACCTTGGGGCGCCCTCTCCCTCATCTAAGTCTGTGTCCTCGGTTAGGGACTCAGGGGAGTCCAAGTGCCTCCTCTTACACATATGCTCATGAGGCACATCTCCCGTGGGGCTCTCCGGGGAGTGCTTGCAAGCCATCTGTTCTTCTGGGGGAACCGTCTGGGACCCTTCGGGCACAGGCTGTCCCTCTGGTAAGATGACTGGGACTGTAGACAGAGCTGAAGGTGTTTGGGTGGAGCCTGAAGGGGCAGTCAGGGGCCTCGATCCAATGGAGAGGACCCATTCTACCACAACTAATGCCGAAGGAAAGCGGACCTCCTGTGAAGCCAATGAGGAGGCCGGTCTCCTCGCATCCAATGCAAGAATCGGAGCCAGACCCGAAGTGGCCAGAGCACTGAGAGAGGAAACCTGGCCTGACAACGTCTGAGCCAATAGTAAATGTTCCACTACCTTGGACCTGACCCCAAGCTCTGGATCCGAGATGCTCCAGGCAGCTGCCCGCGTTGAGGGTGTGAGGACCTTCAGAGCCAACGCCCCGACCAAGGCCAACCTCAGATCCGAGAACTCCGAAGAAGTCGGATCAGGGAATGAGTAATAGGCTGAAAAAAGGGAAGCAAGCTACGCCCTCCTGAGGGAGGGGAAGCTGGCAAGACCTCCAACTGGATCTGCATACGGATAAAGAGCCTCATCATCTTATCCAGATCCATGTTCGAAAGAGACCGGGTGGACCGAGACAAGGCCAGACTCGGACCTGGCCGGACAGGAAGCTGAGGCCCGGGAGACTGAGCATGCCTCCTCTGGCTCGGGGGAGAACCTCGAAGATCGGAGTCGAGGGGAGTCATGGATCCGAGAAGATTTACTGGGTGACGTGAGGTCCGGGGACCTCTTCCTCTTCTCTTTCGTCCTTGACTCTCTCTACCGCTCTCTACCTCTCCTCTGCTCCGCTGCCATAGGCTTAGAAATGGGTGTTTGAGTTCCAGCCTGGGAGGGAGGGGAGGCCAGAGGCAGAGAAGCAAGAGAGGCAGCCACGGCAGCTGCCGTGACTGAAGCCAAGGACAAGGAGGGAGGGTCAGTGGCAGGGAGAAGCCCCTTAAGGGCCAACTTGGCCTTTCTGTCTTTCAAAGCCCAGGGATTGAACCACGCACAGATGGCACAGTTAACATTAAGGTGTACCACACCTAAACACAGTACACAGAGTGTGGCCATCCGCTGGGGAGAGCTTATGGCCACACTCTGTGCAGCACTTAAAAATAAGCTTTTCAGCCATACTAGGGAAAGAAAAGAAAAACTTTCCACTTAAAACTTTAGCACACACGAAACTGACTAGAAGGGTGGGGGGCACACAGACAAACTACACTATCTAACAACTACTACAGGCCTACACATGATGCCAAGGCGATGGGAGGGGAGAAAGGGCACCGATGCTAATCTAAAATGGCTAATAAAACAAAAATTACTAAACTTACAATCCAGGAAAAATACCCTGCTAACTGGAGCTCCAGAGACACGATCCTTTCACAAATCGCAGCAAATGAGATCTGGGGATGGAAGGCAAGGGCGGTGTATTATGGGTAAGGGGAAGAGTCTGGAGCTTAGAGCTGATGCTAGTAATCTTTGCCGGCTCGGATCCGATACAGATCCGTATTCCCACAGGTTGAAGATCTAATGAAGTAAAAGTACAGTTGTATACACTTACCATAAATGTAGATGTTCAAGTGTATTCACTGTTGCAGTCATTACATTTGGGTAATCTGCTGGCAGGTTGCCCTCAGTCGGCCTGAATAACAAAGTCTTGGGTCCTGCGTCGGTTGCGGTCTCCTCTTCAATGACGTCAGGTCATCAGGGGTATAAAACATGCAGCCGATGCCATTTTAATCAGTTTTTCTTGCCCCAGATGTCAGGTGCCCCCCAAATGGGGAACAAAAATATATATATAACCATAAATATATAAATGCACTTTAGAAAACATAAAATTTACCTTCAGCTAAAAGCAAATACACCACAAAGGCTTTTGAGCATAGTGAAGGAAAGAAAAGGTATAGAAAGGAGGCTGGTGCATGGGTAACCTGGACTGCAACAGTGAATACACTCGAACATCTACATTTATGGTAAGTGTACACAACTGTATTATGTTCTTCGTGTTTCACTGTTGCAGTCATTACATTTGGGTAGAATCCCAAAGCTATGGATGGGAGGATGGAACTAAACAGCATTAGGAGCAGCTGTAAGGCCCTGCAGGACAGCAGTGGCAAAGCCTGCCCTGGATTTAGAAAAGAGAGGTAAAATGGTAACGCTTTGTGAACGTATGAACTGAGCTCCAAGTAGCAGCTTCTAGAATGTCTCTGGTAGGGACCCCTCTGAGAAAAGCTGCTGAAGTAGATGTAGCCCTGGTGGAATGGGATCTGATCCCCTTGAGCACAGGTTTACCATGGTGCAAGTAGCAGAAACGAATGCAATGGCTTATCCATTTAGAAATAGTCTGCTTTAATATAGCCTTCCCCTCTGATCCTGCAGCAAATGCCACCAGTAGTTGCTCAGACTTTCTTATAGATTTTGTCCTGTTCAAGTAGAACCTTAGTTGTCTGTGTACATTCAGTGAATGCAGAATCCGCTCCCTCTTGTTCTGCAGTTTTGGGAAAAAAGTTGGCAAGTGAATGGTCTGGTTAAGAGCGATACCACCTTAGGCATAAAAGAAGGATTGGTCCTGAGGGCCACCCTGTCCAGGTAAAATATAATGAAAGGCTCCACTGCCATGAGAGCCTGTAGTTCTGAAACCCTTCTAGCTGAAGTAACTGCCAAAAAAAAGGCTGTCTTCAAAGAAAGAAATTTTATATCCGCAGTAGCTGTTGGTTCAAAAGGAGGTAGAGTGAGTTTTTCCAGCACAAAAGTGAGGTCCCATGCAGGAGTTGGCGCTCTCTTGTGAGGTCTTAAATTTTTGGCCCCTCTGAGGTACTGTTTTAGTAGGGGATGAGAAAAGAGGGGAGGCTCTGTGTTGTAATGAGCCAAGATGGCAGAGGCATGGAGAAAAAGATAGGCCCTTGTGAAGCATCTCAGTTAAGTATTGCAAAATCTGAGGAATATTGGGCTTTGCTGTGTCTATTCCTTGTACTTGGTTCCAAGCACAGAATCTCTTCCATTTATCAGTATAAGATTTTCTAGTACTAGGCCTTCTGGCCTCCAAAATGACATCCATTACAGGTTTACTGAGAGATGTGGTTGCCGAAATTAGTTGATTAGCCATATTGCAAGATTTAGAGTTTGGAGCTGAGTGTGCAGAATTTGACAGTTCTGCTGAGACAATGGGTAAGGTGTTAGGGGCAAGTACCACGGAGGAAGGTGTGACATAATCCTTAGAAGTGGGTACCAGTGTTGGGGAGGCCAGTCTGGAGCAATTAGAATCATTTTTGGTTTTTCCTGTCTGACTTTTAATAAGACCTTGGAGCGTAGAGGCAGAGGGGGAAAGGCATAGACTGATAGGCTTTTCCAGCTGAAGGATACAGCATCCACTTTCCATGCTTTTTTGTGATGAGTTCTTGTGCGGAATTTGTCCAACTGATAGATCTATTTGCCTCTCCCCAAAACTATGTCTGGGCTCCCCCATTTTTGTGTTAACATGCTGAAGATTTGTAGATCCAGTTTCCATTCGTGCGGGTCCATAAGATTTCCGCTTAGGTCGTCTGCCAGAGTATTTTGCTTTCCTGGCAGGAACTGAGCTTGAAGATGTATTTGGCAAGTCAAGGCTGTGTTCCACAAGGCCATGGCTAGTCTGCAAAGGAGGTAGGAGTGAGTACCCCCCTGCTTGTTTATGTACCGCATAACTGTGGTGTTGTCCGTCTTTATCAGTAGTTGTCCTGGATGAAGGAAGTCCTTGAAGGCTGTCAGAGCATTCTGTACAACTAGCATTTCTTTCTGGTTGATATGCATTTGGTTTGGGCTCCATTTGCCCTGAATGCATCTCCCTGCCAGATGTGCCCCCCAAACATAGTCTGATGCGTCTGTAGTTAGAGTTTGGGTGGCAGGGGGTGGAATGAATGACAGTCCCTTGTTTTGGTGACATGCCTCTACCCACCAAAGAAACTCCTGTTGCAGGCAGGGAATGAGAGAAAAGTACAGTTTTGTACCTACCATAAATGTAGATGTCCGATAGGTATGCATCTGCAGTCATAACATATGGGTTGTCCTGCCTCAGGCAGCCCTTCGGTCGGCTGGATTCCAAAGTCTGGGTCTGGCCTCGGCTGATGTCGCACTTTCCCCGACGACAGAGCGTCTGGGGTATAAAAGCATCAGCCGACGCCATTTTCCTCAGTGTTTCTTGCCCCAGATGCCAGGTACCCTCTAGGAAGGCTAAATTTGGAGGAATGCAATAAAATCCAAACATTTTCAAAAATATATACATATATATATATATACAAACAAATACACCATAATAGATCCCCCAGCTAGCTAATAGAGGGGTAAGCACCCTAGGAATACCACAGAGGGGAAGGAGGGAGGGTAAACCTGACTGCAGATGCATACCTATCGGACATCTACATTTATGGTAGGTACAAAACTGTACTATGTCCTTCAAGGATGCATCTGCAGTCATAACATATGGGAAGAATACCATAGCCAATCTGGGGGTGGAGGCACTAAGAAAAGGATGGTGTAGTTAAGATACCCTGCAGGACTGCTGTAGCAAAACCTGCTCTGGATTTGGAGTATAAAGGTAAATTGTAATGCTTGGCAAATGTATGCACGGAGCTCCATGTAGCAGCTTCTAAAATGTCCTTGGTAGCCACCCCTCTTAGGAAGGCTGTAGTGGTGGCTGTGGCTCTCGTGGAATGAGGCCTAATGTTTGCAGGAACCGTCTTTCCATGAAAGGAGTAACAAAATCAAATGCAATTTCCTATCCATTTTGAAATTGTCTGTTTGGAAATTGCTTTTCCTTGTGCCCCAGGAGCATATGCTACAAACAGTTGGTCAGTCTTTCTGTAACTTTTAGTTCTGTCCAAATAGTAGCGTAATTGTCTGTGTATATCCAGAGTGTGTAGAAGTTTTTCCCCTTTATTTTGTGGATTTGGGAAGAATGTAGGCAAGTGAATAGCTTGGTTCAAGGATACCCTAGATACCACCTTTGGCATACAAGTAGGATTGGTTCTCAATGAAACTCTGTCTTGATGGAAAATAAGAAATGGCTGCACTGCCATTAAAAAGCTTGTAACTCAGATACTCTTCTTGCTGAAGTTATGGCCAGAAGGAATGCAGTCTTCCAAGACAGAAACTGTAGATCCGCCAATGCTGCTGGTTCAAAGGGAGGAAGTGTTAGTTTCTCCAGTACAAAGTTGAGATCCCAAGTAGGTAAAGGAGGTTTCCTTGGAGGATTGATGTTTTTGGTTCCTCTCAGGAATTGTCTGAGGAGAGGATGCGAGAAGATAGGTGGATCAACATTGTATTCTGCTGAAATTGCTGAGGCATGTATCTTAATGGAAGAATAGGACAGGCCATTGTGGAACAATTCTGCTAAGTATTCCAGAATATGTGCCATGCTCACCACTGTCACATCTAAGCCTTTTGTTGTGTTCCAAATGAGAAATCTTTTCCATTTTGCTGAGTATGCCTTCCTTGTGGAAGGCCGGCGAGCTTCCATAATAATGTCCTTTACTCTCTATGATAAGCTATTCTGAGGAGGGGTTATGGTATTCTCCAGGCAGTTAGCTGCAATGTTTTCAAGTTGGGATGCAGGGTCTTGAAATTGTTCTGCGTCAGAAGAAGTGGCCATAGGGGGAGAGGCCACGGTTTTGTCTGTGACATGCTCTTCAACAGTGGGTACCAGTGCTGCCTTGGCCAGTCTGGAGCTATCAGAATCACTCTTGGCTGTTCTGCCCTGATCTTCAGTAAAACCTTGGACATTAATGGGAGTGGTGGGAAGGCATAGACTTTTAGAGCTTTCCAGCTGAAAGAGAGAGAGTCCACCTTCCATGCTTGTGGGTGGTATGTCCTTGAGCAGAATGTCTTCAGTTGATGATTGTGGGGCGAGGCGAACAGATCTATCTCCGGCTTTCCCCATGCTTGTGTTATGAGTAAAAAGAAGTCTGGGTGCAGCATCCATTCGTGCGCATCCATGGTAGTTCTGCTTAAGCTGTCTGCCAGTGTATTGTCTTTCCCTGGCACGAACTGGGACTGTAGTTGTATATTGAGTTTCAAGCAAAGTTCCCATAGATTCATGGCCAGTCTGCATAGAGGGTAGGAATGCGTGCCTCCTTGCTTGTTTATGTACCACATAACTGTGGTGTTGTCTGTCCTTATTAACAGGTGGCCTTGATGAAGGAAAGGTTTGAAGGCCTCGATTGCGTGTATCACTGCCAGCATTTCCTTTTGGTTTATGTGCATGCGCAGCTGTCCTTGAGACCATAGGCCTTGGATACATTTGCCCTCCATGTGTGCTCCCCAGCCTCGGTCTGAAGCATCCGTGGTGATGGTTTGGTTTGCTTTTGGTTTGTTGAAAGGCAACCCTCTGTTGGACTGGCAGGCTTGAGCCCACCACAGGAATTCCTTTTGAAGGCAAGGAATGAGTGGTATCAAAGTTTCCAAATTGTGACTGTGATGAGACCATACACTCCTTAGGTACCATTGTAATTTTCTCATATGCAGCCTGGCTTGTGGAATCAGGATTATGCAGGATGCCATGTAACCCAGGGCCTGCAGGATTTTCCTTGCAGTCAGCTGAGTTTGTCTTGTCAGATTCTTGAAGTAATCCGGAAGTTGTTTTTGTTTTTCTTCTGTGAGAAAGGCCATTTGGGTGGTTGTGTCTAGATCTGCACCCGAAAAGGTTATCCTTTGGGATGGAACAAGTCTTGATTTTTGGATGTTGACTGTGTATCCCAAGGCCTGTAATAGGTGGATGGCATAGTCCAAGTCCTTCAACAAATTTTTCTTGTTGTCCGCTTGTATAAGGCAGTCCAGATATGGGTAGAGTTGAATCCCCTGAAGTCTGCAGTGTGCAATTACTGATGCCAGGCATTTCGTGAATACTCTGGGCGCAGTAGATAAGCCAAAGGGCAATGCTGAGAATCGATAATGCTCTGATCCTGCAAGAAATCTGAGGTGTCTTCTGCAACTTTGTCGAATAGGGACATGCAGGTATGCCTCCTTGAGATCTAGAGTCACCAGCCAAGACTCCTTGCCCAGCATGGGAAGAAGTTGCTGTAGGGTCAGCATCTTGAATTTTGGCACAATGAGGTAAGTATTCAGTGCGGACAGGTCGAGAATAGGCCTCCATTGATTTTCTTTTCTTGGAACAAGGAATAATCTGGAGTAAAATCCTTGGCCTTGTTCTGAAAGAGGTACCTTTTCTATGGCTTTCATTTGTATTAAGTTGTTGATTTGCTTCAAAGCCTCTGCCCTCTGATTTGGTGGCAGGTTTGGCATTCCTTTTCTTCTTGGCAAAGTGTGGAAATGGAACCTGTATCCTTTGTCTATTATTTGCAGTGTCCATGTGTCCCTTGTAATGTAATGCCAGTTTTTTGAGAATAAAGAAAGCTTTCTGCCCAATGGTGCTTCCAATTGAGCCCTGGTCGGCGGAGTCAAAAAGAAGTCATTGAGTCTGTCCAGGTGTAGTAGTTGTTGTTGTTCCTGCACTACCTCTCTGGTTGGTAGGCTGCCACTGACTGCCTCTGTAGGAGCCTCTAGCTTGCCCTCTACCTCTGGGCCGCCTGTTCCTGACCCTCTGGGATCTGTCAGAGTCCAGAAAGGACCAATTCTTAGTAGGCCAGTTTCTGCTGAATCTCGGTGGTTGTACTTGCAGAAAGTCCTTAACTGTTTGCACAGATTTTGCCTTTTCTTCAAACTTCTTTAAGACCTCCTGAGCCGTGGAACCAAATAATTTTTGTTTTTCCATTGGAGCATCCAGGAGCTTAGCTTTAACATGGTCTGGTAAAGATTGTTCCTTCAACCAGGCATGCCTACGAATAACTGCCCCTGTCATAGATGACCTACATGAAGCTTCCAGTGCATCATAACCACACTGCAAAAAATGATTGCTAACCTGCTGTGAGTTATGTACCAGATCCTGAAGTGATTTACGGTCAAGGGGTTCAGAAGAGGAAAGCTTCTTATGCAATTCATCTAACAAATACTCTTGGTACTGTATCATATCAAATTGACAATTTAATGCCCTCATGGAAAGAGTTGCAGAAGTATATACTTTCTTTCCCCATCTCTCTAAAGCTCTAGACTCCCTTTCAGAAGGTAGAGGATTTTTGGCAGTGGCAGCTGCAACCCCTTTTGGGCCCTGGGAAATAGTATCTGGGTCTGCAGAATGGGCCTTGTACAGATGTAGATGAGAATCCGGGACCCTGTAGTACCTATCAGGTTTGGCAGGTGCCGGAGGGAGAGAATCAGGGGCTGTACTAGCATCATTGTACACATCATCAATAACATTCAAAACAGGAGGTATAGCTAAGGGCCTATGCTGAGGTAAATGTAAAAAGGTCCTTAATCTCTTTCTAGAATCAGAAAATTCCTAGCCCTGCCATTGAAAATGTTCTCTCATAGAGTACAGTGTCTCACCAAAAGAAAACTCTTCAGGAGGGGAGGCCGAAGGAATAGATTCTTCAGCATCAGAATCCTCGTAGGCCAAATAAGCCTCCTCCTGGTGATCTGACAACACAGATCCACCCGTAGACTCATCTGAAGAGTGTTGGTCAGAGGGCTCAGTCCTGGGCCTTTTGTCTGGTGGTGGTTGAGAGCCCCTGTCCAGGTGAGGATGAGAACCTCTAATTAAAGAGATAAGATCCTGTGCTAGGCTGAGAATCTGAGAGCCAGTAGAAGGTCTCTGAGAGGTAGTCTTGGGAGGCAAAGCTTTAACAAGTTTAGCAGCGTTAGCCCTAGAAAAAGCCTTAATGGACATGGATGCAGGGGGTCTGGCTGCGCCACGTGCAGGAGTAGACTTGTCTAAAGGAATGGTGTCGGACATTTCCTGGACACTGGTTTCAGTAGGTAGTTCAATAACCGACACGGCCGGGGCCTCCAGGGCCGCGGTGGTCAGTTGAGTGGATTCGGTTAAAGGAAGTACCAAGGACTCGGTTTCGGCCGAAACCGAGACACTCGCGGTAGGCCTAACCGTGGTTTCAGCCGAAACCGCGGGCCTCTAGTGTCGGTCCTTGTCCTTCCGTTTTTTCACCAAATGCGATGTCGGAGTCTCCGACGGCATCTTATATGCAAAATTAGCCCCAAAGAATTCCTCTGCAAACTCCGACCGACGTCTAAGAGTTTGTCGGTTGAAGGAAGCACAGGCTGAACAGGCCGAGACGTCGTGGTCTGGGCCTAAGCAAGGGAGGCAATAAGAGTGGAAATCCTTATGAGGTATTTGTTTCCCACAAGTTAAACAATTATTTACTTTATCTGACATCGGCTGAGGCAAGAAAGAGTCCCCAACGGGGTACTTAGCTTTTCAAGTCTTCGGTAGCTGAATCACAGGAGCTGGCCGACCGGCACTTGCGAACTGCTTCTGCTTCGGGCACCACGCAGCAAGAAAGACTGAGGAAAATGGCGTCGGCTGATGCTTTTATATCCCAGACGCTCTGACGTTGGGGAAAGTGCGACATCAGCCGAGGCCAGACCCAGACTTTGGAATCCGGCCGACCGAAGGGCTGCCTGAGGCAGGACAACCCATATGTTATGACTGCAGATGCATCCTTGAAGGACATTCATTGTTTACAGGCTGTGACAATGTTGACTCCATAAGCTTTTTAGGTACCATTGAAGTTTCCTCATATGCAGTCTCGCATATGGAATTAGTAGAATACAGGATGCCATGAACCCCAAAGGCTGCAGAAGTTGTCTTTCAGATAGCTGGGTTTTTGTTGCCACTTGTTTGAAGTATGTTGTTAATTGAATTTGTTTGTCTGGCGTGAGGTAAGCCATCTGGGCAGTTGTATTCAAGCTTGCACCCAGGAATGCAATTATTTGAGAGGGTACCAGTTGTGATTTCTCTTCATTTATGGTGTACCCTAGGCATGCTAGAAGCCTTTTTACAAAAGCCAGATGTTGAAGAAGAATGTCCTTGTCCTCTGCGTGAATGAGACAATCGTCTGGATATGGATAAATTTGAATGTTTCTTGTCTGCAAAATGCAATTACTGGTGCCAGGCACTTTGTGAAGACCCTGGGCGCAGTAGATAAGCCAAAGGGCAGTGCAGAGAACTGATAATGCAAAAAGCCTGCTTTGAAGTGGAGGTATCTTCTGCAAGATTTCCTTATTGGGATATGCAGGTATGCCTCTTTTAAGTCTAGAGTTACCAACCAGGCATTCTTGCCTAGCATAGGCAGTAGCTGTTGTAAAGTCAGCATTTTGAATTTTGGAATGTCCAGGAACGTATTTAGAATTGATAAGTCCAAAATTGGACGTCATGATTTGTCTTTTCTGGGTACCAGGAAAAGTCTTGAATAAAATCCTTGTCCTTTTTCCTTTTCTGGCACTGGTTGAATAGCCCTCATATCCATGAGAGACATGACTTGTTTCTGGGCCTCTGCCCACTGGTTTGGTGGCAGATCTGGCCATCCGTTTGGAATTGGCAACATGTGGAAATTAAATTTGTATCCCTGGGATACTATGTTTAATACCCACTTGTCCTGGGTAATTAAATGCCAATTTTGAGCATGAAGCGCTAGTTTTTCCCCCCAAGGGGGCTGCCAAAAGATAAGTGCTTGGAGATGGCAGAGGAATGTCATTGAGACTGTTTACTGTAGGGTTGTGCTTTGTTACCTCCTGATTTGGAGGTGGAGGCACCCCAATGCTTTGACCTGTATGAGCATTGTGATTGAAACCTGGAGCCTTTGGAGCATCTGGGTTTGCCCTGAGCGGCTCTGTTGGGACACAGGAAAGGACCAGTTCTTAGTAGGCCAGTGTCTACTGAACCTGGGTGGCTGCACTTGCAGGAAATCTTTTACAGTTTGCATAGATTTAGCTTTGTCTTCCATTTTCTTTAAAACCTCTTCTGCCTTATTACCAAACAGACTGTCCTGCTGTAAAGGGGCATCCAACAATTTAGCTTTAACATGATCAGGCAGATATTGTTCCTTGAGCCAGGCATGCCTTCTTATCAGAGATCCAGTTTCGGCGGCCCTGCAAGAGACCTCCGAGGAATCAAAACCAAATGGCAAAGTATGCATTCCAACCTGTTCTGCTGAATGTAATAAATCCTGTAACTCTATTTTCCACACAATCAGAAATCAACATCATTTTCTGTTTCAGTAAGCCCATAACATGCTGCTGATATTTAAGCATATGAAACTGGCAGTTTAAAGCCCTGATTGCCAAGGATGCAGACGTATAAACCTTCTTTTCCCATCTATCCACTGCCCTGGAATCTCTATCAGAAGGGGTAGATTTTTGGCTGCAGAAGTCTTAACACACACTTGGGACCCTGAGAAATAGTTTCAGGGTCAGCAGTAGGATTTTTGAAAAGAAATTTGTGGGAGTCAGGAACCCTGTAATATCTATCTGGCTTACTAGGAGCCGGAGGCAGGGAATCAGGAGCCATGCTTGATTCTGAGAACACATCATCAACAATGTCTAATACAGGAGGTATTGCCAAAGGACTATGCTGAGGAAGAAGAAAATCCCTAAGCCTCTTTTTAGATTCTGAGAAGTCCCGACTCTTCCAGTGAAAATGTTCCCTTAAAGTATGCAAAGTCTTTCCAAAAGAGTAATCCTCAGGAAGAGAAGCAGAAGGGATGGAATCCTCTGCATCAGAGTCCTCAAAGTGGAATAGAAAATTCCTGATCAGAAGAAATGGAAACAGGATCTGAAGACTCATAATCAGTGCCTTGCCTAGGCCTCTTAGCAGGAGGGGGGGTGTTGGGAACCCTTGATGAAGGTAATTAAATCCTCAGCCATTTTGATAATTTGTTTTTTAGGAATTGGGGCCTGAGCACGTGGCTCATGAGTCAGTTTTTTAGACATAGAAGTTGGTTTTGGCCTTGTTTTTGATGATAGCGTCGGTTTAATATACAAATGTTGAGGCCTGAAAACACCCTCAGAAGCAGGTGCTTGCTCAGTGGCTCTGGACCCATCCAAGGGAGAGACATCCGTGGGTTCAATACTTGCAGAAGCTCGCGGCATACCGGACTCTGAATGGGTCTCAGTAGAGGCCTGCGACTCAAAAGTAGCGGGCATCAGGGGCTGCGAAAGCACCTCACTGAGTACCAGTGAACCGGCAACTGGTTTAGGAGAAGCTTCGTCAATTTTGGACCTCGATGATCTGTCTTCTGTCTTTTTCCTTGCGTTTTTTGTGAACTCTGGTAGTCGGATTGCTAGCGACATTTCAGGAGAGTTAAATCTTGAACCAAAATCTTCAGAAGCAAAAATATACCGACACTTAATAGTGCGTTGGTTAAATTTAGCACAAAACTGACAGCAAGGCACATTATGATCAGGGCCTAGGCAAGGAATACGGTACAAATGAAAATCTTTATGAGGTATTTGCTTCCCACAAGTAATGCAATTATTAACTTTTACTGACATCTGTAAGGAGCAAGAAAAAGTTTCCCCAACGGGGTACTTAACTTTAGTTTGAAGACTTCGGTTCTGATACTTGAAAACGAAAATTTCAGGAGTCGGCCGACCGGCACTTGCGAACTGCTTCTGCTTTGGGCACTGCGCAGCAAGAAAGACTGGTTAAAATGGCGTCGGCTGCATGTTTTATACCCCTGACGACCTGACGTCATGGAAGAGGAGACAGCAACCGACGCAGGATTCAAGACTTTGTTATTCAGGCCGACTAAGGGCAACCTGCCAGCAGATTACCCAAATGTAATGACTGCAACAGTGAAACACGAAGAACACCTACTTCAGATGTACAGTTGTGTACACTTACCATAAATGTAGATATTCGCGTGTATTCACTGTTGCAGTCATCACACTTTGGTATTCTGCCTGCAGGTAGCCCTCAGTCGGCCCGAATACCAGAGACTTAGTATTTCTGCGTTGGATGCTGTCGCTCCAGGACTAACGTCAGGGGTATAAAAACAGGCAGCCTATGCCATTACATCAGTATTTCTTGCCCCAAATGTCAGGAGCCTCCCAAATAGGGAGCTCAGTTATGGTGGGGGGAAAACACCATCAGTAAAAAGTAAATACCAATACCCCTGAAAAGGGTGGATTAAAAGGCATATAGAGTTTAGAGAGAGAGAAAGAGAGAAAAAACAGGGGGCTGGAGGGAGGGAAACCAGGACTGCAACAGTGAATACACTCTAACATCTACATTTATGGTAAGTGTACACAACTGTACTATGTTCTTCGTGTTTCACTGTTGCAGTCATCACACTTGGGTTGATTCTCAAAGCTGAGGAAGGGAGAAGGAAGTTAAAGAGCAATAGGGCCAGCTATTAAGCCCTGCAAGACTGCAGTGGCAAATCCAGCTCTGATAGATTCCCAAAGCTGAAGAAGGGTGGGGGCAGTCAAGAAGAGTTGGGGCTGGCTAGAATGCCTTGCAGGACTGCTGTTGCAAAACCTGCCTTGGATTTGGAAAAGATAGGCAGGTGGTAGTGCTTGGTGAAGGTGTGTACAGAACTCCAGGTGGCAGCTTCCAGGATGTCCCTGGTATGGACACCCTTGAGAAATGCTGTAGAGGTAGATGTAGCACTAGTGGAATGTGTTCTGACCCCCTGAGGGTTTGGTTTCCCATGGTGCTTGTAGCAATGTGCTATCCATTTAGAAACTGTCTGCTTTAAAATGGCCTTGCCCTCTGACACCATTGTAAAGATGACTAGGAACTGGTCTAATTTTCTGAAGGGCTTAGTTCTATCAAGGTAGAACCTGAGCTGTCTGTGCACGTCCAAGGAGCGCAGGATCTTTTCCCCTTTATTCTGAGGCTTAGGGAAGAAGGTTGGCAAATGTATGGATTGGTTGAGAGCCACACTGGACACCAATTTAGGCATAAAGGAAGGGTTTGTCCTGAGGGAAACCCTGTCAGCATGTAAAATAATGAAGGGTTCCACAGCCATAAGTGCTTGTAGCTCAGACACTCTTTTAGCTGAAGTGATGGCTAGAAGCAATACTGTTTTCCAAGAGAGGAATTTTAATTCTGCTGACGCTGCAGGCTCAAAGGTGGAAGTGTGAGCTTTTCCAATACAAAGTTAAGGTCCCAAAGCAGGGGTGGGTGCTCTCCTTGGTGGCCTTAAGTTGTTTGTTCCTCTCAGGAACTGTTTGATAAGAGGGTGCAAGAAGAGAGGTGGCTCAGTGTAGTAATGAGCCAAAAAGTACAGTTGTGTACACTTACCATAAATGTAGATGTTCGAGTGTATTCACTGTTGCAGTCATTCCACTTGGTTTATCCTGCTGGCAGGCTACCCTCAGTCGGCCTGAGTTCCAAAGTCTAGGTCCGGTGTCAGTTGCGGTCGCCTCTTCCCTGACGTCAGTGCGTCAGTGGTATAAAAGATGCAGCAGACACCATTTTCTTCAGTTTTTCTTGCCCCGTATATCAGGTTCCCCCAAAAGGGTAGGCTAAAAATATGCCAATAAAACATGCATGCAACAAATAAAGAAGTTATGTACCTACCATAACGTTCCATGTTAGTTGTCTTCTTCTCGCCTTCTTCTTGCTGGTTGGGTTCGGAGCCAATCCTCGGCGTGACTCGGCCATCTTCAAAAGCTCAAGAGCTGCCTACTGGCTCGAGGCCACCCTATATCCCATAATGCCTGGCGCTAGATACACAGATCTCATTTGGTAAGTCTAACTGCAGACATAAAAAGAAAGGAATCCTATCCTAGAATGCATAAATCCTACTGGAGAGACTACTAGTCAGAAAGGAATAGCCAGAGAAGACTCAGCCAGTGAAAAATCAAGAGGAACTCTTCTCGGTCCACTAGGATAGGGGGATGGAGGGCGGGACGCAAGAAAGAAGGCGAGAAGAAGACAACTAAAGTACAGTTTTGTACCTACCATAAATGTAGATGTCTGATAGATATGCAACTGCAGTCCTGACATATGGGTTGTCCTGCCTCAGGCAGCCCTTCGGTCAGCCGGATTCCAAAGTCTGGGTCCGGGGTCGGCTGATGTCGCCTCCTCCCCGATGTCAGAGCGGCTGGGGTATAAAGGCATCCGCCGACGACATCTTCTTCAGTGTTTCTTGCCCCAGATGCCAGGTGCCCTCCAAAGAAGGCTAAATTTGGTGAATGGATTAAAAATTCCAGACATGCACAACAGTAATAAACAGATACACCAGTACAGATATCCCCAGCTGATAGAGAAAAGGGGGAATGGACCCAAAAGGAAAATTGCAGAGGGGTAGGAGGGAGGGAAAACCTGACTGCAGTTGCATATCTATCGGACATCTACATTTATAGTAGGTACAAAACTGTACTATGTCCTTCAAGAATGCAACTGCAGTCCTGACATATGGGTTGAATACCATAACCAAGCTGGGGGTGGTAGGATCTAATAAAGGGATGGTGTAGCTAAAATGCCCTGCAGGACTGCCAAAGCAAAGCCTGCTCTGGATCTGGAGTATAAAGGCAGGTTGTAGTGTTTGGTAAATGTATGCACGGAGCTCCATGTAGCAGCCTCTAGAATGTCCTTCGTAGCCACTCCTCTTAGAAAGGCTGTGGATGTGGCTATAGCTCTGGTGGAGTGTGGCCTAATGTTGGCTGGCACACCTTTTCCATGGAAAGAGTAACAGAATCTGATGCAGTGTCCAATCCATTTTGAAATTGTTTGTTTGGAGATTGCCTTTCCTTGTACACCAGCAGCATAGGCTACAAATAGTTGGTCAGACTTTCTGGTGGTCTTTGTTCTGTCCAAGTAGTAGCGTAATTGTCTGTGTATGTTCACAGTGTGCAGCAGCTTTTCCCCCTTATTTTGAGGATTTGGAAAGAAAGTAGGCAGGTGAATTGCTTGATTTAGAGACACCCTGGATATCGCTTTTGGCATGAATGAAGGATTGGTTCTTAGAGAGACTGTCCTGATGAAAAATGAGGAAGGGAGGTACTGCCATGAGGGCCTGTATCTCCGAGACTCTTCTTGCTGAGGTCACTGCCAACAGGAAAACCATTTTCCAGGAGAGAAATTGCATTTCTGAAGATGCTGCTGGTTCAAAAGGAGGGAGAGTTAATTTTTCCAAGACAAAATTGAGGTCCCATGCAGGTACTGGTGGTCTTCTGGGAGGTTTGATATTCTTTATCCCTCTTAGAAACTGTCTTAGCAAGGGATGCGAAAACACAGGTGGGTCACAGTTGTATTTTGCTGAGATTACTGAAGCGTGAATTTTTATGGAAGAATATGAGAGGCCACTATGAAACATTTCTGCCAAGTATTCTAATATCTGTGGTATGCTCATTACTGATGCATCCTGACCCTTGTTGGCATTCCAAATGATGAATCTCTTCGACTTGGCTGAGTAGGTTTTTCTAGTGGAAGGCCTGCGTGCTTCCAGCAAGATTTCTTGAACTTTTTCGGAAAGAGAGATATGGGTAAAAGTCATGGAACCCTCCAAGCTGTCAACTGCAAAGTTTGCAGGTTTTGATGAACAGTACTGTAATTGTGCTGAGTTAGAAGAAGAGGCCATTGAGGCAAGGGCCACGGTTTGGTGTGAGTTATGCTCAGAAGCAATGGGTACCAGTGCTGCCTTGGCCAGTCTGGAGCTATCAAAATTCCTTTTGGTTGGTCTGCTTTGATCTTCAGTAACACCTTGGTCAGTAATGGTAGAGAAGGGAATGCATAAACTGTTAGTGAATTCCAGCTGAAGGAGAGAGCATCTGTTTTCCAGGCTAGAGGATGGTGCGTCCTTGAACAGAACTTCTCCAGGTGATGATTGAGGTGAGAAGCAAAGAGATCTATGTCCGGTCTTCCCCATGCACTTGTTATTTGTGAGAAAATGTGTGGATGCAGCATCCATTCATGTGGATCCAAGAAATTTCTGCTCAGCCTGTCCGCCAGAACATTGTCCTTGCCTGGAACAAACTGGGATTGCAAGTGGATGTTCAGTCTCAGGGACTTTTCCCAAAGAGTCATTGTTAGTCTGCAGAGGGGATAAGAATGAGTGCCTCCCTGCTTGTTTATATACCACATGACAGTGGTGTTGTCTGTCCTTATTAGTAGATGACCTTGTTGAAGGGATTTCCCGAAGGTCTCGATTGCATGTATCACTGCTAACATCTCTTTTTTTATGTGCAGATGCATTTCCCTGGGAGACCATTGCCCTTGAATGCATCTGCCCTCCATGTGCGCCCCCCATCCATGATCCGAGGCGTCTGTTGTAATGGTTTGACTTGCTACAGGTTTGTTGAAGGACATGCCTTTGTTTGAATGACTTGCTTGAGCCCACCACAAAAATTCCCTTTGCAGGCATGGAATGAGTGGTATTACGTCCTCTAGATTGTGGCTGTGTTGAGACCATAAGCTTTTTAGGTACCATTGTAGCTTTCTCATGTGTAGTCTTGCCAGAGGGATCAGAAGAATGCAAGATGCCATGAACCCCAGGGCCTGCAGGATTTTCCTTGCGGTCAGCTGGGTGAGCTTTGCTAGGCATTTGAAGTAATCTGGTAAGTGTTCCTGTTTCTCGTCTGTGAGGAAAGCCATTTGTGATTGTGTGTCCAGTTTGGCTCCTAGAAAAATAATCTGTTGGGATGGCAGTAGTCTTGATTTTTGAATGTTGACTATGTATCCCAAAGCCTGTAGTAATTGAATGACATAGTCCAAGTTTCTTATCAAGGGTTGTTTGCTGTCTGCTTATATAAGGCAGTCGTCCAGGTAAGGGTATATTTGTATCCCCTGGAGTCTGCAATGTGCAACTACTGATGCCAGGCATTTCGTGAATACTCTGGGCGCAGTAGATAAGCCAAACGGCAATGCTGAGAATTGATAATGCTCTGACCCTGCAAGAAATCTGAGGTATCTTCTGCAACTTCTTCGATTTCCTGTCCTTGCATATTTAAACTGGTGCGTGTGAAATAATTCCTGCTTTAAAACTTCAGCTTGGCCAGCTAAGAACTTGGTTATATTCAACTGGACGTATAAGAGAATTTAAGTACCTTTTTCTGCACTTTTCTTTTTAAAAAAATACAGTATTTAAATTGATTTAAACTGTGTATGAAGGAGTGTTGAAGGAATTTTTATCTGAAGTTATTCTGCTCTTCAGTAACTTGAACTAAAGCTAGTGTTGGCTGAATTTTGTTATTTGCTAGTAATTACAGGTGTGGGGGTAGCCACATTCTTTGATTTCCTGTCCTTGCATATTTAAACTGGTGCATGTGAAATAATTCCTGCTTTAAAACTTCAGCTTGGCCAGCTAAGAACTTGGTTATATTCCCACCCACCCGCCCTGTTTTTGTAATCTTAGTGGCATTGAAAAGTACAGTTTTGTACCTACCATAAATGTAGATGTTCGAAGATCCACATTGCTGCAGTCCTTACACTTGGGTATAGCGCTGTCCTCGGTCGGCCCGAATACCAAAGTATATGGCTGACGTCGGTCATGGCGCATTAAACTGATGCCAGGACGTCAGGGTATAAATGCGCATGCCCGACGTCATATCCTCAGTCTTTTCTTGCCCCAGATGTCAGAAGACCCTAAACAGGGTAAAATCAAAAAACCACCAAACACTAAACACCCCTACACCCAAACTATGTACAACTTCTAACAATTTATATAATAAAGTACTAACCTAAACACACAACCACCCCCAAACACAGAGGGGAAGGAGGAATGGACTGCAGCAATGTGGATCTTCGAACATCTACATTTATGGTAGGTACAAAACTGTACTATGTTCTTCATCTCACATTGCTGCAGTCCTTACACTTGGGTAGATTCCCAAAGCAGAGGTAAGGGAGGATGGCAAATCAAAGAGAAGCAGGAGCTGTCAAAATGCCCTGTAAAATAGCAGTGGCAAAACCAGCCCTAGATTTAGAGTAGAGAGGAAGGTGGTAGTGCTTAGAGAAAGTATGTACTGAACTCCAAGTAGCTGCCTCCAAAATGTCCTTAGTTGCCACTCCTAGAAAAGCTGTAGAAGTGGCAGTAGCCCTAGTGGAATGACGTCTAATCCCTGTTGGAATCTCCTTGCCATGATGGGAATAACAAAAAGCAATGCAAAACCCAATCCATTTAGAAATAGCTTGTTTTGACACAGGCTTGCCCTGAGAACCCAAAGCAAAAGAAACAAACAACTGCTGAGACTGCCTGAAACTCTTAGTCCTATCTAAGTAGTAGCGTAACTGCCTGTGTACATCCAAAGTATGCAAAATCTTTTCCCCCTTGTTTTGTGGGTCTGCATAAAAGGTAGGTAAATGAATAGTTTGGTTTAAAGACACTTGAAACCACCTTAGGCATAAAGGAAGGGTTAGTGCAAAGATACCCTATCCTTATGGAAAATCAAGAAAGGCTCAACTGCCATAAGGGCCTGCAATTCAGAAACCCTTCTTGCAGAGGTAATGGCCAACAAAAAAGCAGTCTTCCATGACAAATATTTTAACTCAGCCGTAGCTGCAGGCTCAAAAGGTGGCAGAGTGAGCTTTTCCAACACATAATTGAGGTCCCAAGCAGGAGTAGGAGCTCTTCGTGGAGGTCTTATGTTCTTTGCCCCTCTGAGAAATTGCTTGAACAAAGAATGAGAAAACAAAGGTGGATCACAGTCATAGTGAGCAGAAATTGCTGCAGCATGAATCTTAATGGAAGAGAAGGACAAACCCTTGTCCAATAACTCAGTAAGATATTGAAGAGCCACACTCAAATTAGGCTCAGAAACATCCAAATCCACTCCAAAACAAAAATCTCTTCCACTTGTCTGCATACACTTTCCTTGTACTAGGTCTCCTAGCTTCCATAATCACATTCAAAACTTGTTGAGGAAGTTGAGCCCTGCTATGAGCTAAAACAGGACATGCCATGCTGTGAGATGAAGAGAGTGAAGCTTGACATTGAGTAGATGACCGTCCTTTTGGGACAACAGGTGTGGAATCAAAGGTAAGGGCCAAGGTGGTTTCCTTATCAGATTTCTCAGTAATGGGTACCAGTGCTGTCGGGGCCAATCTGGAGCTATCAGGATCATTCTTGGTTTGTCCTGTCTTACCTTTAGCAGCACCTTTAGAAGTAGAGGAAGAGGTGGAAAGGCATATACATGAAGATTTTTCCAACTGAAAGAAAGAGCATCCACTTTCCAAGCTGCCTGGTGTATCCTTTTTGTGCAAAACTTTGGCAGCTGGTGGTTTAGAGGAGAACAGATCTCTATGTTCCCCATGACACTTAATTGCTGAAATACATGAGGATCCAATTTCCACTCGTGGGGATCCATGATTTGTCTGCTTAACACATCTGCTAAGGAGTTCTGTACTCCCGGCAGAAACCTTGCCTGAAGATTTAGTTGTAAACTGAGAGCAGTGTCCCACAAAATCATTGCTTGTCTGCATAGAGGGTAAGAATGTGTACCCTTGCTTGTTGATGTACCACATGACGGTTGTGTTGTCTGTTAGAATCAACACCTGCCCTGGAAGAAGTAATTCCTTGAAAGCTGTTAATGCAAACTGGACTGCCAACATCTCCTTCAGGTTGATATGTAGATGCTGTAGTCTGGCAGGCCACTTGTCCTGTATCCACTTTCCATTGAGATGAGCTCCCCAAGCTTTGTCCGAGGCATCTGTTGTTAGAATCTGACTCCTCTGGCGGGTCACAGAAAGTCCTTGTTTAGGTGACATTGCTGAGCCCACCACAAGAATTCCTTTTGGATGCAAGGTATTATTGGAATGACAGTGTCCAGATCCTGGCAGTGCTGTGTCCATAGATTCTTGAGATACCATTGTAGCTTCCTCATATGCAGTTTGGCATTGGAAGCACCAGAATACAAGATGCCATGAACCCTAAGGCTTGAAGGACTGTCCTTGCAGTCAGCCCCGACTGGTGTGTTAGTTGTTGGAAGTAAGGGGAAAGATTCTTTTGTTTGTCCGGGGTCAAAAAAGGCCATCTGGGTTGCTGTATTCAGTCTCACACCCAGAAAGCACATGTCTTGAGAGGGTACTAGACTGGACTTTGTTTCGTTCACAGAATACCCCAGGCATCTTAGCACTGCTATCACATATTTTAAATGCTGTAGAAGTCCTTGCCTTGAGCCAGAATCAGGCAATCGTCCAAATAAGGATAGATCTGTATTCCTCTCAATCTGAAGAAAGCTATCACTGGAGCCAGAACCTTTGTGAATACTCTGGGAGCAGTAGATAAGCCAAAGGGCAATGCAGAGAATTGATAGTGTGAATTTCCAGCTCGAAAATGCAGATACTTCCTGCAGCTTAGAGTGATAGGAACATGAAGGTAAGCCTCTTTGAGATCCAAAGTTACCATCCAGTGATCTTTGCCCAGGAGAGGTAAAAGCTGTTGCAATGTCAGCATCTTGAACTTGGGAATGTCCAGAAAGGTGTTGAGGATAGACAAATCCAGAATTGGTCTCCACGTGTTCCCCTTTTTTGGTACTAGGAATAGGAGAATAAAATCCTAGCCCCTTTCTGCCATAGGCACCCGGTTGTATGGCACCTATCTGTATAGAGAAATTTGTCTGTAAGCTTCTAATCTGTGCTGAGGAGGAATGTCTGGCATGCCCTTGAAAGGTGGCAAGGTATGGAAATAAAATCTGTAACCGTGGTGAATGATATCCAATACCCATCTGTCTTGGGTAATTAAACTCCAGTTCTCCTTGAAAAGTGTCAGTCTTCCTCCCAAAGGTGCTGCCAGACGGGAAGATTCTGGCAGTTGAAAAGGTAGGTCATTGCGTCTGTCTACGCAAGGGCTGCCCCCTGCCCTCACCTGAAGAACTGTGCAGGTGAGCCCCGTCCTGGATCTAAAGATCTAAGGCCCTGAGCTCTGCCCCTACCACGCCTAGACCTACCCCTAGACTGGGAATCATAGGAAGGATATGTCCACCCCTTGCTTGGCCAATTTCTACTAAACTTTGGAGGCTGAACCTGTAAAAAATCTTTAACAGTGTGCATAGATTTAGCTTTGTCTTCCATTTTCTTTAAAACTGTTTCAACAGGCGAACCAAACAACACATCAGATTGCAAAGGGGCATCCAAGATCCTTGACTTAACATGCTCAGCTAAATTCTGATCCCTTAGCCAGGCGTGCCTGCGTAGGACAGTACCAGTGGCAGCCACCCTGGAAGAGGCCTGTACAGCATCAAAACCACATTGTAAGGAATGCTTACCCACCTGTTCAGACACATGCACCAGATCTTGTAACTCCTTACATTCAATACCTTCTGCCAGAGCATCTACCTTAGACTTTAACTGTGAAAGAAGATAGATCTGATATCTCAGCATGTGGAATTGACAATTCAAAGCCCTCATGGCTAAAGTTGAAGAAGTATAAACTTTCTTACCCCATCTGTCTAAAGCCCTTGCCTCTTTATCCGGAGGAACGGATTTTTAACAACAGAAGCCTTAACCCCTTTAGGTCCCTGAGTAACAGTCTCTGGATCTGCCCTAGGGCTTTTAAAGAGATACTTATGAGCTTCAGGTACCCTATAGTATCAGTCGGGTAAACAGGAGAGGGAGGTAAAGAAACAGGGTTAAGAGAAGCCTCTGCAAAAACATCTTCCACCACAGAAAGAACAGGAGGTATAGCTAAAGGCCTATGGGGTAAAACAAAAAATTCCCTAAGTCTTTTCCTGGAATCAGAGAAATCCTGACCTTCCCATTTAAAATGCTCCCTCATGGAATGGAGAGTCTCTGAGAATGAAAAATCCTCAGGAGGAGAAGCAGTAGGAGTGGTGTCATCCACATCAGAATCAGAATAATGAGAAAACTCCTGTAAATCTTCAGCGAAGACTCCGAGCATCAGAATCCTGTTCAAAATTCCCAAATTCAGGATCCACCCTAGGTCTTTTGTCAGGAGGGGGTATAGAACCCCTAATCATAGTAATTAAATCTTCAGCCATCTTAAGCATATGTCTCTTGGGCACAGGGCCTGAAGTACTAGGAGAGACACCTGCTACAGCTAAACCTGGCCTGCCCCTGGAAGAAGCCTTGGTAACAGTAGGGGTAGGCCTAACCACCTTAGGCAGAGAGGGAAGGACAGTTACCTGAGAAGCCCCTTCAGCCTGGCCTACCTCCTGAGAAGACACATCCTGTAACAATAAAGTCTCTCCCTGGGACTCTAAGGAAACTTCTGTTTGGGCCTCTGGCTCAGCAGGCCCTCTAAAGAACCCGGCGTCCGGGACGGACGGTTCTTCTAACCTAGGCCTAGGTGCTTTGTCCTTGCGTTTCTTCGAAGTAGCGGGCGTCGGAGCATCCGACGGCATTTTGTAATTGCACCGCTTCCTGGCAAGACTAACCAGTCTAATCTCCTCTTTATAGCGTTTGTTAAATCTAGCACAAGAGGGACACCCAACAACGTCGTGCTCAGGCCCTAAACAAGGTATACACAAGTTATGGTAATCCCTATGTGGAATCTGTTTCCCACAAGAAATACAGTTATTTACTTTTTCTGACATCCGGTAAAATACTGAGGCAAAAAACCAAAATATTCTAGCAGGTACTTAGCCAACTTTGATTCGGTCTGAAACTCCGGTTTCGGAAAATCTCAGGACGCCAACCTGCACTCGCAAATTTGCTTCTGCATCGGACTACGCGGCAAAAAAGACTGAGGATATGACGTCGGTCATGCGCATTTATACCCTGACGTCCTGGCGTCAGTTTAATGCGCCATGACTGACGTCAGCCATATACTTTGGTATTCGGGCCGACCGAGGACAGCGCTATACCCAAGTGTAAGGACTGCAGCAATGTGAGATGAAGAACATCTGCCCGCCCCTCAGCCTGCCTCTGGGCCCATCTCATTTGCTCACTCAACTGAGTGCAGTGAGATCATATTCTGTTTTCAGGCACTCCTACTATGTACAAAGAGAGCATCTGGGAAATAGAAAAAAAAAAATTAAGCTTATTTCCTGCCTTTCTTGTTAAGTGGTACAGACTATTTGTAGGCTTCTGAGCCCCCAAGCCCTTCTGTGTTTGAGGGAAGCCTTTTAGCTTGTTTTTTTCTTATAACTAGCCAGTTTTCTAGTTTCAGCACTCAAATCTGTTTCTTTGATCTCAGCACTTGTTCAGAAAAAAAAAAAAAAAAAAAATTTTCATCTGCTTTTACTGTACTTGGGTTTTTTACTTTTGCATCATCTTAAAATACTCAATTGTATTTATTACTGCTTGGTGTAACTCATTCTAAGCCTTTTGGTTTAAACACTTGGGCTTCGGACCAGTTAGTTGTTTTGCACTGAGAGGGTTTGTGGTCTGCACTGTTGTGGCAGAACAGGTAGCTTACATCCTTCTAGGTTGAGAACTGCTGATTGAGGGCTCAGTGTCTGTTATTCTAAAAGTGTATTAATTCTGGTTTAAGCACTTGGGCTTTCAAGCCAGTTATTTTACAATAAGAGGGTTATGGTCTGCACTCTTGTGGGAGGAGAGGCTGGACTCTGCCCTTCTGAGCTGGGAATTTCTGGTTAAAGGCTTATAGTGCATGCATATCTGAACTGTTTCTTACTGAAGTTGGTGCGCCTTGTTTGCTGTGGCATAGACTGGATTCGGGCCTGCTGGATCTAGCTTTGTTTGTGTAACTTGAGCACTAATCCAGACATTCTCTAAAGTATTCAATGGTATTTATTACTGCTTGGTTGTAACTTGATTAAAGTGTAGCTATCATTCAAGTCTTTTGGATTAAGCACTTGGGCTTCAGACCAGTTGTTTTACATTAGGAAGGTTTGTGGCAAGCACTGTGGTGGCAGGACAGGTAGCTTTCATCCTTCTAAGTTGGGAACTGCTGATTGAGAGCCCAGTGTCCAAGTGTATTAGTTCTGGTTTAGGCACTTGGGCTTCAGGCCAGTTATTTTACATTAAGAAGGTTCGTGGTCTGCACTCTTGTGGGAGAAGAGGCTGGACTCTGCCCTTCTGAGCTGGGAATTTTCTGGTTAAAGGTTTATAGTGCCTGAATATTTGAACTGTATCTTACTGAAATTGGTTCACCTTGTTTGCTCTAGCATAGACTAGATCCAGGCCTACTGAATCTAGCTTTGTTTATATGCTTGTTGTTTGTTTGCTTGTTATTTCCTGGAAGCTAATTCCACCTAATCGCAACTTCTCAGCGCTTCTGTGGATCACTAGTGATATCTGCATTGCTTACTGTACTTATTTCCTTGTTTCACTTGAAAGAAAGTTACTGTTTGTCATTTTTGCATTTAGTTACTTGTAACACATTGCACTCAAGTTACCTGGCACTTACTCACTAAAGCAATTATATAAGTCAGCACTAAAATTAAAAGCACTACACCCTCACTCCCCACTGGCCCTTGTTTTCAATTAAGGATTTCCCAATATTATTCTAGCATGTCCAAAGGTCAGTTGTCAATCTCCTCTCGGTCCAGCTGGTGAATCTGGGAATCTTGAGGCAATGTTATAACTGCCTCATGTACACAGACAACCCTCTCCTCCTCCCACATAACACAAATACTTGCGAGAGATGCAGCTATTTAGCCAAACTGGAGGCTGAGCTCTCTCAACTCAGGACTGGCAAGACCAGACAGGAGGAGAAGGCAACTACACACACCACAAAACCAGCCTCACATAATGCTACCACTCCACTGAATCAAAAACATAAACACACAAAGACATACTCGGAGGCTCTGAGTAAAATTTACCTAAACAGCAGAGGCCTCCAAAGCAGACACCCAAACAACTGCTACCTCAAGACACCCCACAAGCAACACATAAACCACAAAAGCAGTGTGCAAAGCAGTCACAGCCCTTAAGGCCAAATACAACACCAAACATACTTGTCATAGGTGACTCCATAGTCAGACACTGGCGTCCCACTCACCAGGCTGAACAAGGAGAGGGTCACAGTAAGCTGCCTATCGCGCTAGAATCCGCCACATAACCCAAGCACCGGGTCACTCCACGGCAAGTACAAATATGACACAGTCATTGTCCATGCTGGTGTGAGCGACCTGAGCGATACCTCCCTGGACTACATGAAAAGAGACATAGAGGAGCTCTCTGATTATGTAGTCCAGGCAGGTATGACCCTAACCCTGAGCAGTATCCTTCCTTCACCAAGAATGATGCCACAATATAGAGACAAGATGATCAGCTTTAACAATTGGCTTAATGTCTGGTGTCATTCAAAGGGGATCAGTGTCTGTCTGCCTGGGATGACATGCTTGACAAGCCACGCTGCGCAAGGGACGGCTTGCACCTGTCACCCCTGGGATTCCGGATATTGGCTAAGGCTCTTGCCACCCCATAGTGCCTTTTTAGGCAAGGCTCAAATTCTAAACCTACCACCCTAGAAAACAAAAATGGGAAGAAACTGAGGTAATGCTGCTCAATGCCAGAAGTCTAAATCTCAAAATGCGCACTCGAGGCCCTTCTCAGTATGGAGAACATCGATGTCTGTGCTGTAACTGAAACCTGGTTCAAGGCTCCTGAGAGCACCCGGCACTAGGTTTACCTCATATCATGCGTTCGGCCCCAAAACCGGACCACACCACAAAAGGAGGGTGTATCCATATTCATAAAGGATACTCACACCTCCAGGTTGGTAACGCATCTAAGCTTGGAAACCATCCAGGTGCAACTAACCATAGGCAAAACTGCCCTACAAATTGTAGCATGCTACAGGCCACCCTCTCAAACTCAGGAACCCCACACAGCCTTCCTGAAGACACTGGAGGGTATAAATGTATCTCCAAACACCATCATATTGGGTGACTTCAACTACCGAATATAGACTGGGAACATTACTCAAGCCCTAACTTTCTAGCCCAACGGTTCCTGGAGTTCATAAATTCAAATGCCATGGAACAGCTAGTCACTGTTCCCACGAGAGAGAAAATATACTAGATCTCATTGTCACAAACATGGAGACAAAATGCTCCACACGGAAGTATATCCCTCATTGGTGAGATCTGATCATAAACTAATCTCACTGGAAATCCACATCCGCCCACCCCAAGCAAAAAGACCATAGTGAAGAACTTCTCTAAAGCAAACTTCACACTACTCAAGACTGGTGTGGTATCCTTCAAGGCCCTGAGCCAGAGGAAACCACAACCAGCCCTTACAAATGCCTTCTATGAACACCTCCAGGACTGCATGGATCAAGCAATCCCAAATAAAACCAAGACTCTTTCCACAAAGGGCAACGTCCAGTCTGGTGGACCCCAGCCATTAACAAACTTTACAATAAGAGGAGAAAGCTATTACATGATAGAACAAAATCCATAAAGGAAGTCACCCTGATCATTATTAGTAAAAAAATCGAGCACTCATAAAATCAACTAAGGCCAATTTTGAGAGAAAAATTGCCATGGATTCAAGGACAATCATAAGGCCTTTTCAGCTATGTTAGGAACCTGGGTGGAAACTCCCAGATATGCTCAGAATTAGTCCAAAATGATACAAAAATCACTGAACCCACAGACATAGCCAACATACTGGCAGACAGGTTCAGTGCAAACTTCACCCCTCTCCCCTAAAGGGTGATAACTATCCCAGAGTGTAGCTCCCGGACATCTCAAATGCGCAGGTGAAAGCTGCTCTCTCTAAAGCTAAAACACAGCATCAATGGGACGGATGGTGTCCCCGGCTGTGTGCTACAAGCTAAATGAGGAATTAAACCCGCACATAAGGCAGCTGTTTAATCTCAGCCTTACCACAGGATACGTGCCCAAGGAGTGGCGTCGGCAACTGTGGTCCCACTCCACAAAGGCGGCGCCTCGGACCTGGTAATTACCGCCCCATAAGCTTAACAAGTCTAGTCTGCAAAGCTATGGAGAGGATCATAATGGAGCTCATAAACAAAGATATAGGGGACTTGCAGACATTGGACCCGACCCAGTTTGGCTTTGTCAAGGGAAGATCATGCCTTTTGAACTTGGTCGACTTCTTGAAACAGTCACCAAGGCCATTGATGAGGAAAGGCAGTCCATACAGCCTACCTTGACCTTGCAAAGCTTTCGACACAATACCCACTCGGGTATTGTAGAAAACTTACCAGCTTAAATGTAAACCCATATGTCACAAGATGGGTTGCAAACTGGCTTAAGGACAGAACCCACAGGGTTAGAGTTGCTGGCGCTGTGTCAGACTCCAAGCGTCACAAGTGGTGTCCCACAGGGCCTCGGCCCCTATTGTTTGGCATCTACTTCTCAGAAGTACAGGCCAACATGGGAGGACTTTGGCTGACAAAGTTTGCAGGTGACTGCAAAGTGGGCGCCATAGTGGAAAGTGCATCGGACACTGATATCCTTCAGAGGGGACTCACGGAAACAGATAGCTGCCAGAGCCATGGCCTGAAGTTAAAGCCAAAAATGTATAGTCATACCCTTGGGAAAAACAAGGTAACCCCAAGCTACCATATAGGTGGCAATCCACTAAGCACAGAAGAGGTTATCAGGGACCTGGGGACCCAGGTTGACAGTGGCCTTTCTTTTGACACTCACATTGCTAAAGTGGTTAGAAAGACCTTCTACATTGCCCACCTGATCATGAAGGGATTCACATCCAGATCTAGTGAGGTCATTGTTCCCTGTACTCTTCACTTATCAGACCAATGATGAGTACAATGCCCCATTCGGGATGTATCTCACCCGACATCTGCAGCAATTGGAGAGACCCCAAAGTTCCTCACTAAAAGGATAAGGGACTCAAAATCTGTCATATGCTGCCAGATTGAAGAAACTCCAGCTCTATTCAGTCGGATACCGGCTGCTCAGAGGTGACGAGCCTGGCATACAGGACGATGTCCAACCCGGAATTAATGGGCATGCTCCACCTCAAAAATCCAAATCCACCAAAACCACTAGAGCAAGCGACTTAAACCTTAGCACGGATATAAATAGGACGTGCTGGAGGGATAGATTTATCACTCAGAGACTCCCTATGCTGTGGAATAAAATCCCGGTCCATGTGAGGCACAGCACCTCGCTGACTCTGTTCAAGAGAAATCTAGACCTGTGGATGGGAGATCGTAGGTTTACCCCGGGAATCATCTCTGTGTCACTGCTGGACAGAGGTACAACAAACTAATGGGCACAGTATTTTTCATCATATGGGCTAGTATAGCGTATAAATGCCTTAGGGCAGATAGCCTAGTATAAACCTATGAACCTATGAACTGTGTCTGATTGGGACATGCAGGTATGCCTCCTTGAGGTCCAGAGTAACCAGCCAAGACCCCTTGTCCAGCATGGGAAGGAGTTGCATTTTGAATTTTGGCACAATGAGAAAAGTGTTTAGAGCGGACAAGTCCAGTATAGGCCTCCACTGCTTTTCTTTTCTTGGAACAAGGAACAGTCTTGAATAGAATTCCTGGCCTTGTTCCTGAGGAGGTACTTTATCTATTGCTTTTATTTGTAACCGTTTTGAAACTTGTAAGAGTGCCTCTACCCTTTGATTTTGTGGCAGGTTTGGCATGCCTTGTCTCGTTAGTAAGGTATGCAAGTGGAACCTGTAACCTTTGTCTACTATGTCCAGAATCCATTTGTCCTTGGTTAAAATGTGCCAGTTCTTTGAGAATAAGGATAATTTTCCACCTAGAGATGCTTCTCTTTGAGCCTCGGATGGTGGTGTGAAAGTCAAGTCATTGTGATTGTCCCTGTGGTGCAGCTGAACTCCCTGCGCCACTTCTCTAATTTGGTGGTTGCCACTGGCGGCCCCTGTAGGAGCCTCGGTATTGCCCTCTACCTCGAGCACGCCTGTTTTTTCCCCTTTGAAACTTGTCAGTGTCTGGAAAGGACCAATTCTTTGAAGGCCAATTCCTGCTGAATCTGGGTGGCTGAACCTGGAGGAAATCCTTGACTGTCTGTACTGATTTAGCCTTTTCCTCAATAGACATCAACACATCCTGTGCATTAGCACCAAAAGCTTCTGTTTTTCCAGAGGTGCATCTAGGAGCTTTACTTTAACATGGTCTGGCAGTGGCTGTTCTTTCAACCAAACATGTCTACGTATAACGGCCCCTGTCATAGCTGCCCTACATGAAGCTTCCAATGCATCACAACCACACTGAAGAAAATGATTGCTAACCTGCTGAGTGTTATGAACCATATCCTGCAATGCCTTTCTATCTATAGGCTCAGGAGAGGCTAACTTTTTCTGCAGATCATCCATTAAATAATCCTGGTACTGAAACATATGAAAAAGACAGTTAAGTGACCTCATGGCAAGGGTGGAGGAGGTATAAACTTTTTTGCCCCATCTCTCCAGGGACCTAGATTCCCTGTCCGCGGGCAAAGGGTTTTTGGCCGAGGAAGTAGCCACTCCTTTGGGCCCCTGAGAAATAGTTTCTAGATCCACAGTGTGAGCCTTAAAGAGATGCTTATGAGTTTCAGGAATCCTGTAATATCTGTCTGGCTTGACAGGAGCAGGGGTGAGAGAATCAGGGGAAGCACTGGAGTCTGAGTATACATCATCCAAGGCATCCAACACTGGAGGAATAGCTAATGGTCTGTGCTGGGGTAATTTAAGGAAGGTACGTAACCTTTTCCTGGAGTCAGAGAATTCCTGACCCTGCCACTGAAAATGTTCTCTCATGGAATGGAGAACTTCTCCGAAAGAAATATCCTCTGGAGGAGAGGCAGAAGGAATTGATTCCTCAGCATCAGAGTCCTCGTAGGCCTGGAAGGATTCTTCCTGGGTATCTGAGTGCTCTGAATCCCTAGAGGCTTCATCTGAGGAAAGGGTATCTGTCTGCTCAGTCCTAGGCCTTTTATCTGCAGGTGGCTGAGAACCTCTGTCCGGATGTGACTGAGAACCTCTGATTAGAGAGATTAAATCTGCAGTTAGAGTCATGATCTGTTTATCAGAAGAGGGGCCCTGGGAAAGAGATTTAGGAGGATGGGCCTTAGCCTGGCTGGCAGCCTTAGCACGTGTGTAGGCCTTGATGGACATGGAGACTGAAGGCCTAGCAGCCCCACGTGCAGGAGTAACTTTATCCACTGGTATGGTGTCAGGTAAATCTTGGGCTTCGGTTTGGAGGAAAATCAACAACCGCACCGGGTAACCTCCGGGACCGGCACGCTGTAAAGCGGTGTCGTCGGCCTGGAGCGGTAGAATTACCACCTCCGAAGAGACCGATGCACTCGTGGAAGGCTTAGGCGTGGTACCGGTGGACGACACGGGCCGAGGATGTCGGTCCCGGTCCTTACGTTTTTTGGAAGTAAGTGCTGTCGGTTGTTCCGACGGCATGATGTAAGCGTAATTTTCGCCAAAGAAATCTTCGGCAAATTCTGCCCGGCGCCTGAGAGTGCGCTTATTAAAGCAAGCACAGGCCGAGACGTCGTGGTCTGGGCCCAGGCAGGGAAGGCAGTAAGAATGGAAGTCCTTATGAGGTATTTGTTTACCACAAGACAAACAATTATTAACCTTTTCAATTTTTTCTGACATCGGCTGAGGCAAGAAAAATGTTCCCCAACGGGGTACTTAGCTTTTTGATGACTTCGGTAACTGAAAACACAGGAGCTGACCGACTGGCACTTGCGAACTGCTTCTGCTTCGGGCACCGCGCGGCAAGAAAGACTGAAGAAGATGGCGTCGGCGGATGCCTTTATACCCCAGCCGCTCTGACGTCGGGGAGGAGGCGACATCAGCCGACGCCAGACCCAGACTTTGGAATCCGGCCGACCGAAGGGCTGCCTGAGGCAGGACAACCCATATGTCAGGACTGCAGTTGCATTCTTGAAGGACATCATGGAATGTTATGGTAGGTACATAACTTCTTTATGTTAATTTGTCTATCTCGCCTTCATTCTTGCTGGTTGGGACAGCGTCCCTAGGACCTAAAATCCTGGGTGGCTCATCGGAACAAACTCTTCATTACAGTGGAACCAAAATCAGCTCTGCTCCTGGAAAAGTACAGTTGTGTACACCTACCATAAATGTAGATGTTGGAGTGTCTTCACTGTTGCAGTCATGACTGTAGGGTTCTCCCCTGCAGGCAGCCCTAGGTCGGCCAGAATCCCAAAGTCTGGGTCCGGCGTTGGCTGTTCAACCATGCTCCCTGACGTCAGAGCGCCAGGAGTATAAAGCTGACAGCCGACGCCATCTTCTCCAGATTTTCTTGCCCCAGATGTCAGGAGTCCCAAAATGAAAAAGGTCCCATAACCTTTGCAAATACACCTCAGAAGAATGGTGAAAAAAGGAAATACACAAAAGTAAAAATAAGAGGGGACAGGAGGGAGGAAACAGACTGCAACAGTGAAGACACTCGAACATCTACATTTATGGTAGGTGTACACAACTGTACTATGTTCATCGTGTTTCACTGTTGCAGTCATGACTGTAGGGTAGAATCCCAAAGCTGAAAGAAAGGGAGGTGGTCATAAAGAGGAAGGGGCGGCTAAAAGGCCCTGCAAGACTGCAGAGGCAAAGCCTGCCCTAGACTTAGAGTAGAGAGGTAGATTGTAGTGCTTTGAAAAAGTATGCACTGAACTCCAAGTTGCAGCTTCCAAAATGTCCTTGGTAGGAACTCCCCTGAGGAAGGCCGCAGAAGTGGCAGCAGCTCTGGTGTAATGAGTCTGTATACTCCCTGGGATTTGCTTTCCATGGTGAGAATAACAAAATCTGATTCCATGAGCAATCCATTTAGAAATGGTCTGTTTTGAAATGGCTTTACCTTGGGAACTTGAAGCATAAAAAACAAACAATTGTTCTGATTTTCTGATGTCCTTGGTTCTGTTCAGGTAAAAACATAGTTGTCTGTGTACATCCAAGGAATGCAAGATCCTTTCCCCTTTATTTTGAGGAGTGGGGAAAAAGGTTGGCAAGTGGATAGTTTGATTTAAAGCCACTTTGGAAACCACCTTAGGGATGAAGGTAGGATTAGTCCTCAAAGATACCCTGTCTTGATGAAAAATAATATAAGGTTCCACAGCCATAAGAGCTTGTAACTCTGAAACTCTCCTGGCAGAGGTTAGGGCTAACAGGATAGCTGTCTTCCAAGATAAAAACTTGATGTCAGAAGAGGCAGAAGGCTCAAAAGGAGGCAAGGTTAGTGTTTTCAAAACATAGTTGAGATCCCAAGCAGGAATGGGAGGAAATCTAGGAGGTCTTAAGTTCTTAGCTCCTCTGAGAAACTGTCTCATGAGCTGGTGGGAAAAGATGGGAGGGTCTGTATTATAATGAGCAGAAATAGCAGAGGCATGTATCTTAATGGAAGAGAAAGAGAGACCCTTATGTAAGAGATCTGTCAAGTAAAGTAAAATTAAAGTAATGTTAGGAAGAAGAGGATCAGAATCCTGAGCCTGCATCCAGGAACAAAATCTTTTCCATTTTCCTGCATAAGATTTTCTAGTGCTAGGACGTCTGGCTTCTAAAATGACATCCATAACCTGCTTGGGCAGTAAAGAAGAAATCAAAGGCCCTGGATTAACCAGGCTGCCAGGCTGAGAGTTCTGACATGAGAGTGTAGAACCTGACCCTGATGTTGGGACAGAAGGTTCGGAGACTGAGGTAAAACCCAAGGGGGCTCCAGGCATAGGTTTTTTAGAGTTGGATACCAAAACTGCCGAGGCCAATTTGGAGCCAGCAAGATGATCATCTTGGGCTTGTCCTGTTTTATCTTTAATAAAACCCATGGAAGAAGAGGAAGAGGCGGAAAGGCATATCCCGAGAGGTTCCTCCAACTGAATGACAGGGCGTCCACTTTCCAAGCTTCTCTGTGGAAAGTCCTGGTGCAAAAATTCTGTAGTTGATGATTGAGATGGGATGCAAAGAGGTCTATGTGAGGACATCCCCAGACTGCTGTTATCATCCTGAATATTTTGGTGTCCAGCATCCACTCGTGTGGATCCGAAAGATTTCTGCTCAGACTGTCTGCCAGGAAGTTTTTTTTCCCTGGTAGAAACTGAGCTTGAAGATCCAGATTGCAAGCTACAGCTGTGTTCCATAGATCCATGGCTAGTCTGCAAAGGGGGTAGGAATGAGATCCCCCTTTCTTGTTTATGTACCAGATAACTGTGGTGTTGTCTGTCCGTATTAGTAGTTGTCCTGGTTGTAAAAGATTCCTGAAGGCCAATAGAGCTTTCTGAACAGCAAACATTTCCTTTAAGTTGATATGCAGGTGCTTCTGATCCTTTGTCCAAAGGCCCTGCAGACAATTGCCCTGAAAATGGGCTCCCCAAGCATAATCCGAGGCGTCCGTGGTTAGAATCTGAGTGGCAGGAGGCAGACAAAAGGGTTTCCCTTTGTTTAGAGCACATGCCCTGGACCACCAAAGAAATTCCTTTTGAAGGCAAGGAAGGACGGAGATCAGTATGTCTAAACTGTGGCAATGCTGAGACCATACACTTTTTAGGTACCACTGTATTTTCCTCATTTGTAGTCTTGCATATGGTACGAGAAGGATGCAGGAGGCCATGTAACCCAAAGCCTGCAGGAATTTCCTTGCAGATAGTTGAGTTAGAGTTGCCAAGGTTTTGAAAGTTGAAGCCAACTGTAATTGTTTTTCGGATGTCAGAAATGCCATCTGGGTTGTGGTGTTTAGAAGTGCACCCAGAAAAGTTATCTGTTGTGATGGTGTCAAATTTGACTTTATGTTTACAGAGAATCCCAGGAACTTGAGGAGGTTCTGTACAAATTCTAGATGCTGGAGTAAGACATCCTTGCTGTCTGCCTGAATTAGACAATCATCCAGATAAGGGTAAATTTGAATTCCTTTGAGTTTGCAGTAAGCTACTACTGGAGCCAGGCATTTGGTGAAGACCCTGGGCACAGTAGACAATCCAAAGGGCAGCGCAGAGAACTGAAAGTGCCTTGATCCGGCCTTGAACCTGAGGTATTTTCTGCAATCCTGCCTGATAGGAATGTGTAAATATGCTTCCTTTATATCCAAAGTTACCATCCATGCATCTTTGGACAGCATTGGAAGTAGCTGCTGTAGAGTAAGCATCTTGAATTTTGGAATCTCTAGAAAGGTGTTCAAGACCGACAGATCCAGAATGGATCTCCATGAGTTTTGCTTCCTTGGGACTAGAAAGAACCTTGAGTAAAAACCTTTTCCCATCTCTGCAAGAGGAACCAGTTCTATGGCATTCATAGCCAAAAGAGCTTCCACCTGGTTTAAGGCCTCCGTCCATTGATGTTTTGGAAAGTCTGGCCATCCGCTTGGCCTTGGCAAGGTATGAAAATGGAATTTGTAACTTCTTAAAACCACATCCAAAACCCATTTGTCTTGGGTTATTCGAGTCCAATTTTGATAAAAAAGAGAGAGTTTTCCTCCGAGAGGGGCTTTCAGGCAAGAAGTTCCTGTAGCCCAACAGAGGGAGTCATTGAGTTTGTTTCCTTTGAGATTGTGACCTGTCCTCTCCTCCCCTAGGGGTGGAAGCAGTCCACTGTCTTGGTCTATAAGCAGCTTGTGTTTGAGGCCTCCCTGTGGAGCGTCTATATCTACCCCTCTGAGGCCTGTCTGAAGTGGGAAAGGACCAATTTTTTGAAGGCCAATTCCTGCTAAATCTAGGTGGCTGTACTTGTAAGAAATCTAACTGTTTGCATGGATTTTGCCTTATCCTCCATCTTTTTAATCACATCTTCAGCTTTTGAACCAAACAAAACATTATGCTGAACAGGAGCATCCAATAATTTAGCCTTTACTTGTTCAGGTAAATTTTGTTCCTTTTTGGCAGAAGCGGCCTTAACTCCCTTAGGACCCTGAGAAATGGTTTCAGGGTCAGCAGGGTTCTTGTATAAAAACTGATGGGAATCAGGAACACTGTAATATCTATCAGGCTTAACAGGAGCAGGAGGAAAAGAGTCAGGGGTTAAGTTAGCCTCCGAAAAGGCATCATCCACAATATCCAAAAGAGGAGGAATAGCCAGGGGTCTATGTTGGGGAAGAAGAAGAAAATCCCTCAGTCTTTTCTTGGATTCCGAATACTCCTGTCCTTCCCAGTGGAAATGTTCCCTCATTTCATGCAAAGTTTCCCCAAAAGAGAAATCCTCAGGGGGAGAAGCTGAAGGAATGGATTCTTCAGCATCAGAATCCTCATAAGGAGGGAAAGAATATTCCTGATCAGAAGAAGAAACTGAGGAAACAGAAGCCTGATCAGAGGAATCATAATAAACATCCTGCCTTGGCCTTTTGTCTGGAGGGGGATGTGAACCCCTAATCATAGTAAGTAAATCCTCCGCCATCTTGAGTAACTGTTTCTGTGACTTGGGAGCCGGTTCAGAAGAAGCCTGTGTTGAAGTCTTTGATTTAGAAGGAGTCTTTGCCTTTGTCTTTGTCTTTGCCTTTCCTAGTAGCTGAGTAGGCCTGAAAACCCCTTCGGAAGCCGGTACCTGCACAGCGGCTCTGGACCCATCTGAAGGAGCATTGTCCGAAGGTCCTGCAACAGAAATATTTAAAGGCCTGGTTGGCTCCTCATGAGAGTCCGTTTCGACCGTCGGTTCTGAAATGGCCGACAGGGGCTGCAAAAGCGCCTCACTGACGACGGCTGAAGCTGGCTCCGCTTGTGCGCTATCATCAGATTTGGATCTCGGAGGCCTGTCTTTATCCTTGCGACGTTTGTGAACTCCGGTAGCCGGGACCGTATCTGACATTTTGTAGTTAAAGCGCCTACCGAAGTAATGAAAAGCAAAATCGTATCTTCGCTTCCCACATGAGATACAATTATTAACTTTTTCTGACATCGGAGTGGAGCAAGAAAAAGTTTCCCCAACGGGGTACTTAGCTTTGAGTGGAGAAGAAAGTCTTCGGACCCAAGTATATAGAAAAATTAGTCTGGAGTCAGCCGACCGGCACTTGCGAACTGCTATCACCACACGGCAAGAAAAACTGGAGAAGATGGCGTCGGCTGTCAGCTTTATACTCCTGGCGCTCTGACGTCAGGGAGCATGGTTGAACAGCCAACGCCGGACCCAGACTTTGGGATTCTGGCCGACCTAGGGCTGCCTGCCGGCAGGGGAGAACCCTACAGTCATGACTGCAACAGTGAAACACGATGAACATCTACATCCAACTTATAATGCAAAATGAAAGTATGTGGGTTGGCCCACGTAGCCGCAGCACAAATAGATTCCATGGACAACCTAGCCTGCAAGGCCACCGAAGTGGCTAAAGCTCTGATGGAGTGACCTTGGTTTAACTGGCAATTCTTTATTCCTCAGTTGATATATAAATGTGATGATAGAAATCAACCACCTGGATAAGCTGTTTACCCACAGCATAAGACAGGAAAAGTTGGTCCAATTTTCTAATGTCCTTAGTTCTATGTAAATAAAAGCATAGTTGCCTGTGAACATCTAACTGATTCAACTTGTATTCCGTCCTGTTGGAGTGGTTAGGAAAAAACACAGGAAGGTCTATGGACTGATTCAAGTTATTCTCTGAAGAGACCTTAAGAAGGAAGGAAGGATTAGTCCTGAGAGCAAACCTGTCATTGTGGAACACTAGGTACGGAGGACGGATAACAAAGAGCCTGAAGTTCCAAAACTCTTCTGGCTGAAGTAATAGCTACCAGAAAAAGGGTTTTCCAAGATAAAAACTTCAAGGAACAATAAGCTGCAGGTTCGAAAGGGGGCAAAATTAGAGAAGCTAAAATCAAATTTAGATCCCATGGTGGTGGAGGATCTCTCACAGGGGGCCTGAGCAGAGTGGTCCCTTTGAGAAAGGCTTTACATAGCTTATGAGATATGATATTATTTTCCGAAAGGCCAATTTGAAAATTTGAAATTGCAGCTAACTGAACTCTAATTGTAGCGGAAGCAGACCCAGCATGGAAGAGTTCCGCAAGAAATTCCAAAATGTGGTGTACAGGGGCTGAAAAAGGGTCTATACTCTTAGCCTCTGCCCAGGAAGAAAAACGCTTCCACTTACTAGCGTAAGTTTTTCTAGTCGTAGACTTTTGTGATGACAAAATAATTTTGTGCACAGAGGGGGAGATATCTGGAAGCCTGGCTAAAGTTGGAAGTGGAGCAACCAAGCAGCGAGCTGGAGAGATCGTAGGGATTGATGCAGCCCGCCCGATTGATGAATCAGAAGGTCTGGAACTAGGTCCAGAGTCCAAGGCTGCTCGAGAAGATGATGATGCAGGAATGGGAACCACATTTGTCAAGGTCAGTAAGGAGCAATGAGGATCACTTTGCAGCCCAATACGGTAGCTTTCTCTATTAGCTTCGGGATTAGGGGAAAAGGACGGAATGCATAAAGAAGTCGCGGAGGCCAATCGTGGACTAGAGCGTCTCTGAGGGAATGTCCGGGAAGTGGAAGGAGAGAGAAGAAATTGCTGCACTTGCTGTTGAAGGGAGTTGCAAAAAGGTCGCAGCAAGGTTGGCCCCATTCGCGGAAGATTTGGTCCGCAACTACCTGATTCAGAGACCACTCGTGAGGCATGAGAATTGCTCTGCTCAGCCTGTCTGCTATGACGTTGGACCTCCCAGGGATGTGCGTTGCGATCAGAAACTGTTGGGAAGAAATTGCCCACTGCCAGAGTCCAAGTGCTTCTCGACATAGGGGGTAGGACCTGGTTCCGCCCTGCTTGATGATGTACCACACTACTGACATATTGTCCATTTGAATTGCAATGGTCCCGGTAGGAAGAGAGTCCTGAAGAGCTTGCAACGCTAAGAGCACGGCCCTCATCTCCAAGACGTTTATATGCAGATGGTACTCGTGAAGTTGCCAGGTGCCTTGGACTGTTCTGCCCTGATAATGCTCCCCCTACCCGATCAGGGAGGCGTCTGTGGTCACTGTAGCAACTGGAGGGGAGAGTACAAATGGTCTGCCGTGGGACACTGATGTGGGGACCATCCACCACGCAAGGTGCTTCTTGCATGCTTCTGTGGTCATAATCATGTAAGACATGGGAAGCTGCTGGAAGGACCATTGGGTGAAAAGAAGCCACTGGAGAATCCTCATGTGAAAACGAGCTAGAGGAACGAGTATGACTGCTGCTTCCATGAGACCCAGAGTTTGGAGGACAAACCTGGATTGAATTCTTTTGCATGCTAATAAAACCTTCACATGTTGGCGAATCACTGATACCCTGCCTGGTGGAAGGCTCGCTGACAAGTCTTTGGTATTTAAGTTTGCGCCTATAAAGGTGCTAGATTGACAGGGCGACAATGCAGACTTTTCAAAATTTATTGTGATACCTAGCCTGGAGCAAGTCCCGATAGTGCAGGCTCTGGCTCGTAGAAGGTGATGACTGGTGGTAGCAGTGAGGAGCCAGTTGCCTAGATATGGAAACACCTGGAATCCTTGCTGTCTCAGGTGAGCGGTAACTACTGCCATACATTTGGTGAACACCATGGGGGCTGTGGTGAGACCAAAGGGCAGAGCTCTGAATTGATAATGGCCGACTCCCAGCCAGAAGCGAAGGAGTCTTCTGGAGCGTCTGTCCATTTTGATGTGGTAGTGCGCATCCTGAAGATCTATAGAGCACATCCAATTGTCCTTCCCAGGAAGGGTAAAATGGACTGTAGCGTGACCATCCGAAATTTCATTCTTTGTACAGACCTGTTCAGTCTGCTGAGATCCAGAATGGGTCTTCAGTCCCATGTCTTTTTTGGTACCAAAAAGAACTTTGAGTAAATTCCAGATCCTTGTTGGTCTGCTGGGACTTGCTGGATGGCCCTTTTTCTTAGCAGTTTTGAGACTTCTTGAACTGCTTGGTCCCTTAAATTGGGTGGAATGTCTGGAAGGGACTTGTTTAACCTTGAGGGGGTGCGAACAAAGGGAATTCTGTAGCCTCTGGATATAACAGGCTGCACCCATTTGTCTTGTGTTATGTCTTGCCAGGCTCTTGGGTACAGTGATAATCTTCCCCCGACTGCCTCCAGAGGTGGGCAACTCTTCAGGGATGCTGGAAAGGCTTCTCAGAGAAGGATTCTCTGCTGCCCTGATTTTGCGGACCCCCTCTGCCACGAGGGCGACGTCTATTATTGTTCCCTCCTCTGCCTCTGGATGGGAACTCACCACGTGTGTCCGGCAAGGCTCCCTGGGATTTCCAGAACCACATCTTTCCACTCTTCTAACCCTTGGGATATGGTCTGGAAGGAGTGGAAAAATGGACTCCCACGGCAGAGATAGTCTTGCCTTCCTGCTCACACCTGGTAAGGGTGTCCCTTCACCTATGATCCAAAGAGAGAGGAATCATCAAAGGGGGTGCTGGTGAAAGACTCTCTGAAAGGTTCCGCAAAGTTACATAGCCGCATCCAAGCACGTCTCCTTAGGGCAACGCCTGTGCCTGCGGCTCTACTCGCACCATCGGCTGCATAAGAAATGACCCTTATGGAGGAGTTCACCACTGAATTAAGAGTTGCCAGCTGGGAGGCTGCCTTAGCCTAGGCCCCCTCAGCTGATGGATCTTGGAGGGTATCTCCAAGCTCTTTAAGGAGATCCCTTTGAAGACGGGTAAAGTGGCACAAATAATTCAGGGACCTCATGGAAAAGGTTGCTGAAGAGAACATCCGCTTCCCATATCTGTCCATCATCCTGGACTCCTTGTTAGGGGGATGGACAGATGAAGAAGTTTCTGCCAACTCCTTCTTTCTGGCCGCCGCTACCACCATGGCATCAACGGGGACACCATTGGTCAAAAACTGTTTGTCCTGTGGTGTAGTTATGAATTTAGCAGGTATTCTGGACGTCGGTTCCACTATGTCTGGAGCTGACCACACCTTCCGAGCCACCACAGACATCAGTGGGTTGAAAGGTGGAAACACCCAGGAGGTGGAAGGTCGGGATCCAAACGCGTCCAGGAATACCGACTCATCCTCGGAAGGGCTTAGGGCAGTCCAGTTCCCCCTCTGCCTAAGCATCTCAAGGATGTCTGAGGAGGAGAAATCTTCACAGGGGGATCGGGACACTTCCGAATCCTCTAAGTCAGTATCTGTTGTGACAGACTCAGGGGAGTCAACATGCTTCCTCCTGCATTTCCTCTTAAGAGGTGGCTCCTCTGAATGATCAGGGGAGGCCTCAGAAGAGGAAGATACACCCAAAGGGGTGTCCTGGAGTGCTGGATCCCCACGCTTGGTGTCTGGAAGAGGGGCAGAAGCCAGGCACCATAGGGGGAGGAGCCGATGGGGTCGATCGTGAGACTGACTCGGGGGCCAGTGCACTCCTCATCACCTCGAAGGCGTCCCTACCCGGACGCAGAGAGGGCTCCAGTTCCGAAGAAACCAGAATCCCTCTCCGCACCGAGGGGGACGGCTCCAAGGCAGATGTGGGAGCCGAGCTCACCTGAGCCGAAGCCCCGAGGGAGAGAGTGGGGTCGGACAAGTTTCTGATGTCACTCGCTCCCTACGAGCCGAAGAGGTAGTCCTGGTGCCCAGATCCCTCCAGGGATGGTACCATGGAAGGGATTGGAGCCGACGACGGAACCGAAGGAGAAGGTATCGCAGCCGACGGTTCCACGACTCGAACCCCAAAGAACTCAAAGGATGAGTCGGAGGAGGAATATCTACAGACGTGGACGGAGCAGACACCTGATGAGGGGGGGCTGCACAACATTTTAGCTAGGGAGGAATATCTACAGACGTGGACGGAGCAGACACCTGATGAGGGGGGCTGCACAACATTTTAACTAGGGCCTGAGATTTTAACAGTCTACTGACCACTCTTTCCAAGTCATGGTCTGAAAGTCTTGAGGACCAAGAAGAGTGGGATGATCGATGACTACGCTCCGATTGGTGATATCAGAGCCGAACGTATCGACTCCAGAGAAGGAGACCTGGATCTTTTTCGACTCTCAGACGGCTCCGAGGAACGTGTCAGAGCCGACTGGGAGGGAGGAGCATCGGTTCCAGCCAGAGCAGAGATGGATGGTACAGCTTCACCCAGAGACTGCTCCGAACTGGGAGCCGAAGGTTTAGGTGGCCTGGAAGATTTCACGGGCTGAGCCTTAGCCGGTGAATCTTGGGGCTTAAGTAAACCCCTCAGGATCAACTTATTTTTGCGCTCCTGCAGCACTCTTGGACTGAATGCATGGCAAATCGAGCAAGAGTCCTGCAGGTGCACGGCGCCCAGACAATAAACACAAGAAGTGTGACCATCTGTCAGAGACATCTTCTGACAGCATGAGTCACACTTCCTGAATCCGGGCGGCTTAGGATCCTTGGACATCCTGAAAGAAAGCCAAGGAACAAGAAAAACACACGCACAGAAAAGGTTAAGGTAACTATCCCCAAAAAATACACACACTACAGTTACCACAACCAAAACTACAAGAAAAGTTATATCTGCACTACTATAACCAAAACTATAGTTAACTATAACTAAACTAGTTAACAGTGATAAAAGAATTTTTTTTAAAGGAATAGAGAGAAAGGTTATCCCCTAACTTAAACGGAAACCTTTCAGAGGTAAGGGATGAAAAAAGAAAGGGGGAGGGGAAACTCTCTTATTAAAACGAGTTTCTGAGGGGAAGAGACAAGGATTCGGAAAGAAATTAACTACAATACAATAGTTTTATCTAAACGAAAATTCTACACTAAAACTAATAGTTTTATGACAAGAAAAACGATAACTATAAAGTTTTATACGACCTGAGCCAGTAGAACAACCTCGCAGCAGAAGCAGCAAACGAGATCTGGGTATCTAGCACCAGGCATCATGGGATATAGGGTGGCCTCGAGCCAGTGGGCAGCTCTCCAGCTTTTGAAGATGGCCGAGTCGGAGCCGAGGATCGGCTCCGAACCCAACTATCAAGAATGAAGGCAAGATAGACAACTTAACATTATATGTTATACCTTCATCTACAAGCAAATACACCACAGAGTTTGTATAGATTAGAGAAGTACAGATAAGTTCCAGCAAAGATAAGGGGGATGGTGGGTGGGTAACCTGGACTGCAACAGTGAATACACTTGAACATCTACATTTATGGTAAGTATACACAACTGTACTATGTTCTTCGTGTTTCACTGTTGCAGTCATTACACTTGGGTTGAATCCCAAAGCTATGGTTGGGAGGCTGGACGTAAATAGCATTAGGAGCGGCTATGAGGCCCTGCAAAATTGCAGTGGCAAAGCCTGCCCTGGATTTAGAGTAGAGTGGTGAATGATAGTGCTTTGTAAAGGTGTGCACTGAACTCCAGGTAGCAGCCTCTAAAATGTCTTTGGTTGGTACTCCTCTCAGTAAGGCTGCTGAAGTGGCTGCTGCTCTGGCTGAATGTGGCCTAATGCCCTTAGGCACTGGCTTGCCATGTTGTGAATAGCAGAAATGAATGCAGTGGCCTAACCACTTAGAAATAGTCTGCTTAGAGATAGCCTTTCCTTGTGATCCTGCAGTATATGCCACTAGTAGTTGCTCAGTCTTTCTGAAAGGTTTGGTTCTGTTCAAGTAGAAGCATAGCTGTCTGTGCATGTCCAAAGAATGCAGAATTCTCTCCCCCTTATTCTGTGGGTTTGGATAAAAAGTAGGCAGATGAATAGTTTGGTTAAGGGCCACACTGGACACTACCTTAGGTATAAATGTCGGGTTTGTCCTCAGAGAAACCCTGTCTGGATAAAAAAAATGATAAAAGGTTCCACAGCCACGAGTGCCTGTAGCTCTGAGACTCATCTTGCAGAGGTTATTGCTAGGAGCTGAGCTGCTTTCCAAGATAAAAATTTTATATCAGCTGTAGCGGCTGGCTCAAAAGGAGGCAGGGCGAGTTTTTCCAAAACATAATTGAGGTCCCATGCAGGTATTGGTGATCTCCTTGGAGGCCTTAAGTTTTTGGCTCCTCTGAGGTACTGCCTTAACAAAGGATGAGAAAAGATTGGTGGCTCTGTATTGTAATGAGCCGAAATGCAGAGGCATGAATTTTAATTGATGAAAAGGATAGGCCTTTGTCCAGCATCTCAGTTAAGTATTGGAAAATCTGAGGAATATTTGGTACAGCTGTCTCAATTCCTTGTGCCTGGTTCCAGGAACAGAATTTCTTCCATTTTCCAGCTTAAGATTTTCTGGTACTAGGCCTTCTGGCCTCCAAAATGACATCCATTACAGCTTTAGTGAGAGGTGTGTTCTGTATGACTACATTATCCGCCATGTTTCCAGATTTAAGGCCTTGAGTTGGCTGTGTAGGATCTGACTGTTTTGTTGGTACAGTAGATGAGGTATCTGAGGCAAGGTCCAAGCCGGGCATTGAGTCAAGTTCCTTAGGATTGGATACCAGTACTGGCGTGGCCAGTCTGGGGCAAGCAGTATCATCTCTGGCTTCTCTCGTCTGACCTTTAGGAGTACCTTGGGGAGGAGAGGCAGTGGAGGAGAGGCATATACTGCTAAGTTTTTCCAGTTGAAAGATAGGGTGTCCAATTTCCATGCTTGTCTGTGATAAATCCTTGAGCAGAATCTTTTTAGGTGGTAGTTGTGAGGAGAAGCAAATAGATCTATGTCTGGGCATCCCCATTTCCTTATCATGCTGAAGATTTGTGGATCCAATTTCCACTCATGGGGATCCATGAGGTTTCTGTTGAGTTAGTCTACCAGAGTATTTATCTTTCCTGGCAGGAATTATGCTGGCAGATGTACTTGGTAAGTCAATGCTGTGTCCCTCAAAGTCATGGCTAGTCTGCAAAGGGGGTAAGAATGAGTGCCTCCCTGCTTGTTTATATACCACATGACTGTGGTGGTGTCCATCTTTATCAGTAGTTGTCCCGGATGAAGTAGGTCCTTGAAGGCTGTCAGGGCATTCTGAACAGCTACCATCTCTTTTTGATTGATATGCAGATGCATTTGGTTTGTGGACCATGTGCCTTAAATACATCTTCATGCCATGTGGCCCCCCCCAGGCATAATCTGATGCATCCATTATTAATGTCTGCCTGGCTGGGGGTAAAGTGAATGGCTGTCCCTTGTTCTGATGACAAGCCTTCACCCACCATCGAAACTCCTGCTGCAGGCAGGGAATGAGAGTAATTATTGTTTCCAGGCTGTGGCAATGTTGAGCCCAAACACTTTTTAGGTACCATTGAAGTTTCCTCATATGCAGTCTCACATATGGAATTAGTAGAATGCAAGATGCCATGAAGCCTAAAGCCTGCAGAATTTTATTTGCAGATAACTGGGCCTTTGTTGCCAACAGTTTGAAATATGTAGTCAGTTGCCTTTGTTTGTCTGGTGTGAGATAAGCCATCTGGGCAGTTGTATTTAAGCTTGCACCCAGGAATATTATCTCTTGAGAGGGTACTAGTTTTGATTTCTTTTCGTTGACTGTGTACCCTAGGCCTGTTAGAAGTCCCTTTACAAACGCCAGATGCTGTAGTAGAATGTCCTTGTTCTCTGCTTGAATGAGGCAGTCGTCCAAGTAAGGATATATTTGCATTCCTCTGACTGCAGAATGCAATTACTGGTGCCAGACACTTTGTGAAGACCCTGGGCGCAGTAGATAAGCCAAAGGGCAGTGCAGAGAATTGGTAGTGCACTGAGACAGCTTTGAATCTGAGGTATCTTCTGCATGTTTGTCTAATTGGGACATGCAGGTATGCCTCTTAGGTCTAAAGTCACAAGCCACGCCTTCTTGGCCAGCATGGGCAGAAGCTGCTGTAGAGTCAACATTTTGAATTTTGGTGTATCCAGACATGTGTTTAGAATAGATAGGTCCAGTACTGGTCTCCAGGTCTTGTCCTTTCTTGGTACCAAGAACAGTCTTGAATAAAATCCTTGTCCCTGCTCTTGCTCTGGTACTTGTTGAATGGCCCTCATGTCCATGAGGGATAAGACTTGTTTTTGTGCCTCTGCCCATTTATGTTTTGGCAGGTCTGGCCAGCCGTTTGTCCTTGGCAGGGTATGGAAGTGAAACTTGTAGCCTTGTGATACTATGTCTAGGACCCATTTGTCCTGGGTTATTATGTGCCAATTTTGAGAAAAAAGTGCTACCTTTCCCCCTAAAGGTGCTGCCAGAAGATAAGTGCTTGGTGCAGGCAGGGGGAAGTCATTGGGACCGTTTCCTGTATGGCTGTGATTTGTCTTCTCCACATTTGGAGGTAGAAGCACCCCATTGTTTAGATGTGTACGAACCTTGGGGCTGGGATCTGCCTCTTGGGCGTCTGTATCTGCCCCTTTGTGGTCTGTCTGACACTGGAAAGGACAAATTCTTTGTAGGCCAGTGTCTGCTAAATCTTGGAGGTTGTACCTGTAAAAAATCCTTAACCGTTTGCATAGATTTAGCTTTGTCCTCCATTTTCTTTAACACCTCCTCTGCTTTAACACCAAACATGGTATCATGCTGTAATGGAGCATCTAATAATTTTGCTTTGACACGGTCAGGCAGATTTTGTTCCTTTAACCAAGCATGCCTCCTGATGACAGACCCCGTAACAGCGGCCCTGCAGGAGGCCTCCAAAGAATCAAAACCACATTGCAAAGTATGCTTTCCAACTTGCTCAGCTGCATGCAATAAATCCTGCATTTCTTTGTTTTCTGCACATTCAGAATTTATTAACATTTTCTGTTTAAGCAGTGACATAATATATTGCTGATATTTGAGCATATGAAACTGGCAATTTAAAGTCCTTATAACCAAGGTAGCAGAGGTCTTCTCCCATCTGTCCAATGCCCTAGAATCCCTGTCAGAGGGGGTAGGGTTTTTTGCAGTGGATGCCTTGACACCTTTGGGATCTGGAGAGATAGTTTCTGGGTCAGCAGCAGGGTTTTTGAAAAGGAATTTATGAGAGTCAGGAACCCTGTAGTACCTGTCCGGCTTAACAGGAGCTGGAGGTAAGGCGTCAGGGGTCAGACTGGACTCTGAAAATACATCATCTACAATGTCTAACACAGGTGGAATAGCTAGGGGCCTGTGTTGTGGGAGTAAAAGGAAGTATCTGAGCCTTTTCTAAGATTCTGAATAATCTTGGCTCTCCCAGTGGAAATGTTCCCTCATGGTATGCAAGGTTTCCCCAAAAGGGAAATCCTCAGGAGGAGAGGCTGAAGGGATAGATTCTTCAGCATCACTATCCTCATAGGGAGGAAGAGGGTATTCCTGATCAGAAGAGGAATCAGATGAAATGGAAACCTGATCTGAAGATTCATATTCTGTTTCTTGCCTAGGCCTTTTATCAGGAGGGGGATGGGAACCCCTGATCAAAGTAATTACGTCTTCGGCCATTTTGAGCATCTGTTTTTTGGGCATGGAGGCCTGACCATGAGGCTGTTGTACTTGTTTCTTTGTCTTTAAAGGTGCTTCAGTCTTTGCCTTTGTAGCTGGAGTCGCTTTAATGTATAATTGAGTAGGTCTGAAAACACCCTCAGAAACCGATGCCTGCTCAGCGGCTCTGGTCTCATCTGAGGGAATAGTCTCCGAAGGTCCAATATCTTGAGTTTCCAGTGGCCTAGTCAACTCCACGTGGGAGTCTGTAGCAGCCTGTGGCTCCAAAGTAGCAGGCGTCAGGGGCTGCGGAAGCACCTCACTGAGAACCGGCGACTGGCTTAGAGGAAGCCTTGTCGTCGGTTTTGGACCTCGGATGCCTGTCCTTTTCTTTTTCTTTGCGTTTCTTGTGAATTCCGGTAGTCGGATGGCTATCCGACGGCATCGTGTAATTAAATCTTCTGCCAAAATAGCGAAATGCAAAATTGTACCAACGCTTAATAGTGCGTTGATTAAATCTAGCACAAAATCGACAACTAGCAACGTCGTGGTCAGGGCCTAGGCAAGGAATACAGTAAGAATGAAAGTCCTTATGAGGTATTTGCTTCCCACAAGATATACAATTATTAACTTTTTCTGACATCGGTCTGGAGCAAGAAAAATTTTTCCCCAACGGGGTACTTAGCTTTTAATGAAGACTTCGGATCTGAAATTCGAGCATGAAAATCTCAGGAATCGGCCGACCGGCACTGGCGAACTGCTTCGGGCACCGCGCGGCAAGAAAGACTGAAGAAAATGGCGTCGGCTGCATCTTTTATACCCCTGGCGCACTGACGTCAGGGAAGAGGCGACAGCAACTGACGCCAGACCTAGACTTTGGAACTCAGGCCGACTGAGGGTAGCCTGACAGCAGGATAACCCAAGTGTAATGACTGCAACAGTGAAACACGAAGAACATCGGCTGAGGCATGTATTTTAACTGAAGAGGACAGGATTAGAGGCAGGGAGGGCAGAGTTGTGTCCTCTCCTTTAGATAGACTCCAGGAGCAGTACCGTTTCCACTTATCTGCAAAGTATTTTCTTGTACTGGGTCTTCTTGCTTCAAGAATGATGTCCAGCACCTGCTTGCTTTGGGTTGCTGGGGGAGAATTCAAGGGATAAGCCAGGTTGCAAGATTTAGGGTTTGCAGTTGTAGATGCAAAATCTATCCCTCCTGCTGAGAGAGCAGGGTAGGGTTCTGGGTTACCAGTGCTGGCGGCCAGTCCAGGGCAATCAGAATTGTCCTTGGTGTCCTGTCCTTATTTTGATAATACTCTTGAGAGAAGGGAGGGGGGGGGGTGGGAAGGCATAAATTCAGAGATTTGCCCACTGAAAGAATCGCATCCACTTTCCAGGCCCTGCTGTGAGGGTTCCTGGTGCAGAATTTGCTGAGCTGGTGATTGCAGGGGGAGGCAAAGAGGTCCACCTCTGGGATCCCCCATTTCTGAATAGAAAGTTGAAGAAGGTTGGGCTCCTAATTGCCACTGTATATGGTCTTGGCATGAATTGAGCTTGGAGAGATGACTGCATGTGTCAGGCCATATTTGTGTTTGCATGCTGCTGCTGCCCACCAAAGAAACTATGCAGGCCTGCAGTATTTTCCTTGGCGGATAGCTGGGTTCTGGGCCATTTGTGTTTAATAGACTGTCAGATGGACTTGTTTTTCTGACGCGGAGGAATGCCATGGATGGTGTGCTGTGTTCAAGCTTGCTGCTCCCCGGAATACTCTTTGACTGGGAACCAGTTCTCATTTTTGGTTATGTGAGAAGTGACCCATTTTTGTTTACAAATGTTTTACTGATTCCTGTCTGTCAGCAAGCATCCACTGTCAGCCTCCCTCAATCAGTTGTCCAAGTTCAAGCCTGCAGTAAGCAATGGCTAAAGCTCTGCCAGGCATGAATAAAAAATAAGGCATGTATGACTCTGGGAGCGGTGTGGAGAAGAAGGCCAAGCAAGATCCGCCTGAAACATAGATATATAGCTGGGCCATAGCATAACTAGATCCAGGATTGGGCACCAAGAGCCCCTTTTCTACCAGGAGAAGTCTCTGAAAAAAAATTTGATTCTCTCTATCTGCTTGGAATACCTGAATATCCCTCTGATAGAGGGCAGGGACTTGGACTTGGCTCTGCCCTCTGCCCACTTGTTTGGAGGAAGGTGGGGAAACCTTTTTGGGGGGGGGAATGATAGTGGAGTGATGTTGTAACCCCCCTGGGATAGTGGAATCAGTTGTCTTTTTGGGATAGACATCCAGTTTTTGCATGAAGGGCAAGTTTTCTCCCAGGGCAGGAGCCTAGGGGCATGAGCAAGGAGGAGTCATTGTGTCATTGTGAGTCCTTTTTCCAGAGGGAGGTGGAGGTGAGGTCCCTGTTTTGGGGGTGGGGGCACTCCATTGCTTAGATCTCTGCATACCCCGAGACTGTAGCCTGGGTGGTCTGTTTCCCCTGGGTCTAGTTTGAGATGGCCTGGAGGGTGGCTGGAAAGGACCAGTGTTTTGATGGGCAATGCCTACTGAATCTAGGAGGCTGTACTTGTAAGAATTCTTTAACTGTCTGCATAGATTTAACTTTTTCTTCCTTGTTCAAAGGAGCATCTAGTAACTTTGATTTGACATGGTCTAGCAAGGTCTGCTCCTTAAGCCAAGCATGCCTTCTCAGTACAGAACCAGTGACTGCTGCTCTGCAATATGCTTCTGGGGCTCAAAGCCACACTGCAATGTATTCTTGCTGACTTGGCTTGCAGAGTGCATAAGCTCCTGCAATTCTTTATTTTTTGCACTGTCTGTAAAGGCTGCTACTTTTTGCTTAATAAGTTCCATAATATGTTGCTAGTACTTCAGCATATGAAACTGACAATTCAATGCCTTAATAGTAAGAGTTGCAGAGAAATATACTGTCTTACCCCATCTGCCCAAAGCTCTGGAATCCCTGTCCGAAGGGGTGTGATTCTTGGCTGTAGTTGCTCTGATACCTTTAGGTCCCTGGGAAATGATCTCTGGGTCAGCAGTAGAATTTATGAAAAGAAATTTGTGAGAGTCAGGTACTCTGTAGTACCTGTCCGGTTTCCTAGGGGCAGCGGGTAAAGTATCAAGATTAAGACTGGACTCCGTAAAGACATCATCAACAACTTCCAGGACTGGGGGTATTGCTAAAGGCCTGCGCTGTGGCAAATTTAGAAATTCTCTGAATCGCTTTTTGGACTGAGGAAAGTCTTGGAAATGCTCTCTTTAAAGTATGTAAGGTTTCACCAAAAGAAAAATCATCTGGAAGGGGAGGTAGAGGGAATAGATTCCTCTGCATCTGAATCCTCATAAGCAGATAAGGGCATGTCTTCATAATCAGATACCTCAGAGTCATTGGACTCTTGATCTGCTGAAGCTGCTGGGGACTGGTCGCTTTTTCTTTTAGCAGGGGAAGGCTGACTTCCCCTAATCAGAATAAGGTCTTCTGCCACTCTAAGCATTTGCCGTTATGGCAAGGAAGCAGGTGCATGCACTTTGGCTGTCAGTTTTCTAGGCGTAGCGCGTACTCTTGGCCTTAGAAACTGTGTAGTTTTAGACAGAAATGAAGTCGCTGGTTTGCGTCAAACATCGGTAGTGCGAAGAACTGCCTCAGAAGCCGGTGCTTGCTCAGTGGCTCCGGACCCATCCAAGGTAGAGACAACCTCAGGTTCCATAGTCGAAGAAGAGTCATGCGGCATATCGGACTCCAGACTGGTCTCAGTAGAGGCCTGCAAGTCCAGTGAAGCGGGCATCAGGGACTGAGAAAGAACCTCACTGAGTACCGGCGAACTGGCGACTAGCTTAACGGAAGAGTTGTCAGCAGCTTTGGACCTGTGCGGTCTCTGTCTTTATCCTTATGTTGTTTTGGAATATCGATAGTCGGATGGCTTACCAAAACCATTTTGGAATACGGAGATTGGGAGCGAAAGAAGTTATTAGCGACCATGAGAGGCCGAAGATGAATGGTTTGGGCATTAAACAAGGTGCAAAACTGACAGCGAGGTATGTCGTGGTCTGGGCCTAAACAGGTGACACAGTAAGAATGAAAATCTTGGTGTGGTATTTGCCTTCCACAGGCAAGACAATTGTTAACTTTTTCTGACATCGGTTAGAGCAAGAAAAAAGGATCCCCAACAGGGTACTTAGCTTTAGAAGACTTCAGGATGATTCAATTCATAAATGAAAACTCCGATAGCGGCCGACCGGCCCTGACAAACTGCTTCTGCTTCGGGCTCTTCAGCAAGAAAGACTGATGTAATGGCGTCGGCTGCCTGTTTTTATACCCCTGATGACCTAACATCAGTCCTTGGAGCAACAGCATCCGACGGAGAAATACTAAGTCTCTGGTATTCGGGCCGACTGAGGGCTACCTGCAGGCGGATAACCCAAGTGTGATGACTGCAACAGTGAAACACGAAGAACATCCCTTAGACTGGGAAGAAAAAATCCCTAAAACTAAATCTGAAGGGGAGGAAATGCTGCCACCCGACAAGAGCACATAAATGCAAGAGTATGGGAGGATAAGTAAAAAATGAAATTTAAGTACTTACCATGATAGATCTGTGTTATTTCCATTCTTCCTCAACTGGTGGGGGTCTCTAATCAGACTTTGGATGCATTTTCAGACTTTAGGATCCAGAGCTCAGGCTCTTCCCGTCACCCATAGTCCTCTTCCATCTCCAACATTACCTCAGAACAAGACTGCCCCGAACCTTATAAAAAATGCATTACATAAATTACAAATTATGCATTACTAGAAACCTGCAAGACGGAACAACGGAAAAAACTACACTGGAGCTACAACAGTATTCAGTGCTGTACGAATGGTAGCCAATACAGCCATACTGGAAGCCAAAGGAAGAAAAACCTTCCATGAGATGGATAGGAGGAGGAGGAGGAAGAAGGAGGGAAGTTGAAGGACAAAAGCAGACAATGCAGTTCTACTGTTATGGTAAGTACATAACTTTCAAATCTGATGTTGTCTTTTCCATCCAGTCAACTGATGGGACAGAGTCCCCAGCTAATTAATTCCATGGATGGTCTCATTGTAGGATGTTCTGGAGGACAGCAAACCAAAATCCACCCTATCTCTGGAAAGCAAACGCAATTTGTAATAGGAAATAAAGGTATGAAAAGGCACAAACATCAAGTGAAGCCTTAGAAAAGAAGGCTGAAGTGGATAGAGATATTTTTGAGTGTGCTTTTGGTAGTTGTGGTAGATTCAAACCTATGGAAAATGTATTCTCCCTTATTTGAAAAATGTGTAGAGACTAGAAGATTCATACTCAAGAGTAAAGACTGTGAAGCTACTTTAGGCAGAAAAGGGTTGGTGTGTAAACTAACTCTGTCTTTGTGGAAAATACAAGGGCATTGGTAAGACGGAGCTTGGAGCTCTGACACTCTTCTGGATGAAGCAATCGCCGCCAGAAAAAGGGTTTCCCCAAGTCAGAAATTTTAGGTCCACCTCCGCAGCAGGCTCAGAAGGAATTTGAGTCAAGGCTTGCAGCCAGACAATAGTTAAGTCCCAAGGAGAAGTAGGGTACTTAAGTAGAGGTCTAAGAAAAAAGTTACCTTCGAGGAAGGCTTTCCATAACCTGAGAGATGCTACAGCTAGATTCTCTCACACATGGAAGTCTGAAATGGCCTATAATCAATAATCAAACCTAATAACTAGCTCTGTTATGGAAAATTGAAGCAAGAAATTCTAACACTGCTAACATAGGGGCAGAAAAAGGACCTAAATTTCTCTGAGAAGTCCAGATCGAAAATCTTTTCCATTTACTTTGGCATAACTGTCCTAGTGGACGGTTCTTGAGAATAGGTAAAAATGTAGACCACTTGGCATGAAAACCTGGATGCACTAGCCATGTCTGGAAATGGAGAAACCATTTGGTTAGCTTTATGGCTTGAATATCTAGATGAGGCATTCCAGACGGTGAGACAGTAGATCTAGATTAGGATCCAGCACCCAAGGAGGGTGAACCAAATGAGGCCAGAGGTAGGGAAATCACACCTGTCGAGGCCAAAAAGGGGCAATTAGGATAACTTTGATCTTCCATTGTAATGCTTTCTGTAAAAACTTAGAAATTAGGGGACTTGGTAGGATGGCTTATAGGAGACTGGAGGACCAATCATGGATCAAAGCATCTCTAAGGGAACTCCAACTTGAAGAAGCATCACAGCAAAGAACCTGCTGCATTTGGAATTGATGGGAGAATCTAGAAGATCGCAGCACAGCTGGCTCCATCAATGAAAGATCTGTGTCGCTATGGTTGCCTCGTATGATGACTTGTGAGGTAGCAGAATAGCTCTGCTAAGCCTGTCCACTAGAATGATGGCCTTCCCTAGAATATGCATTAACATCAGAAAGTTTTTGGAAGATATTGCCTGCTTCCACACTCTCACTGCCTCTGGACACAATGGGTAGGAGCACGTTTCCCCTCATATCTTGTTGTTACCAGGCTACTGACATGTCAGTCTGGATAGAAATCACCCCTAGAGGAAGGGCAACCTGAAAAGACATCATCAGGAGAACTGCACTCATCTCCAAACAATGATATAAAGATTGGCCTCTAATGGGGGGACCATGTGCCCTGGACAATCTTTCCCAAGTAATGACCCCCCACCCACCCTAGTTGGGAAGCATTTCTAGTCGATGTGGCTTTGGGATATGAGGAACAAGATGATGACCCTGAAACACCTGTGGAGATCAAATCCACCAATTTATATGATTTCTGTACAGCTTTGTTAAGCATATAGGAAAGGTCATGGGGTGGGATGTAATGGACCTATAGACCACCACTCTCCACTGCAACACTCATAGCATATATCATCTCATCAAGTGGACCAAAGTAATGGAGGCTGCCATCGATCCTGGAAGTTGAAGAAAGTACAGCTGTGTACACACCATAAATGTAGATGTTAGAGTGTATTCACAGTTGGTCATCACATTTGGGTTATTCCTGCCAGGGTAGCCCTCAGCCGGCCCGAATACCAGAGGCTTAATATTTCTGCGTCGGTTGCTGTTGCTTCAGGACTGACGCCAGGCTGTCAATAGTATAAAGTAAGGCAGCCGATTCTATTACATCGTTTTTTCTTGCCCTGTCAGGAGCCGCCAAGTGGGAGTCAGGATATGGTGGAAGAACCCCACCAGTAGAAAATAAATACCAAAAGTTCCTTGCAAGGTGAGAGAGAGAGAAGAAAAGGGGGACAGAGGGAGGGAAACCAGGACTGCAACAGTGAATACACTTGAACATCTACATTTATGTTAAGTGTACACAACTGTACTATGTTCATGTTTCAGTGTTGCAGTTGTCATGTTTGGGTTGATTCCCAAAGCTGAGGAGTAGGGTGGCGGCAGATAAGAAGACTAGGGGCTGGCTAGGATGCCCTGCAAGACTGCAGTGGCAAAGCATGCCCTGGATTTGGAGAAGATAGGCAGGTGGTAATACTTGGTGAAGGTGTGAACAGATGTCCATGTGGCAGCCTCCAGGATGTCCCTGGTGGGGACTCCTCTGAGGAAAGCTGCAGAGGTGGAGGCTGCTCTGGTAGAGCAGAGTCCTGACCCCACTTAGGGGGAGGTTTCCCATGGTGCTTGTAACAGAAAGGGATGCAGTGTGCTATCCATATGGAAATTGTTTGGATATGGCTTTGCCCTCTGCCCCTGCAGCAAAGCTGGCTAGCAATTGATTAACCTTTCTGAATGATTTAGTCCTGCCCAGGTAGAATCTGAGCTGTCTGTGTACATCTAGAGAGTGCAGGATCCTTTCCCCCTTGTTTTGTGGGGTGGGGAAAAAGGTGGGCAAATTAATGGATATGTTGAGAGCCACACTGGACACCACTTTGGGCATGAAGGATGGGTTAGTCCTGAGGGACACCCTGTCAGCATGGAAGATGATGAAGGGCTCTACAGCCAAGAGTGCTTGTAGCTTGGATACTCTTCTGGCTGAAGTGATGGCCAGTAGCAAGGCAGTCTCTTCCAGGAGAGAAACTAACTCTGATGAGGATGCTGGCTCAAAGGGGGGCAGGGTGTGCTTTTCCAACAAAGAGTTTAGGTCCCCAGCTCGGACAGGTGCTCTTCTGGGTGGCCTCAAGTTGCCAGTCCCTCTAAGGAACTGTTTGATGACAGGGTGTGAGAAAAGAAGGTGCTCAGTGTTGAAATGAGCAGAGATAGCAGAAGCATGAATTTTAATAGAGGAAAAGGAGAGACCACTGTCAAGCAGGTCAGCTAGGTAATCCAGGATGAGAGGTAAGGAGGGCTGTGCCGTATTGGCTCCCTTAGCCTGAATCCAGGTGTAGAGCCTTTTCCATTTGTCAGCATAAGACTTTCTAGTACTAGGGCTTCTAGCCTCACATATAACATCTAGAACCCATTTACCAAGATTGGCAGCTTGATCAGTGGTCAGGGGATAAGCCAAGCTGACAAATTGAGGGTCTGCAATTGGGGATGCATGAAAAGAAAGAAGCTACTAGGTGTAAGCTGTCCAGCTGGGTTCCTATAAACTCCAGGTTCTGCAAAGGTGTTACTTCAGATTTTGTGAGAATTAGTTATTCCCAAGGGGTTTGAGGACTGAGGCAGATAATCTCTGGCCTAAATCAGATGATGCCAATAGTCTAATATTGAAACACCTGGAAACCTTTGAGTCTCAGGTGAGCTGCAACAACTGCCATGCATTTGGTGAATACCCAGGGGGCTGTGGTGAGTCCAAAGGGCAGAACTCCAAATTGGTAGTGATTGGCTCCCAGCTGGAAAAGTACAGTTTTGTACCTACCATAAATGTAGATGTTCGAAGATCCACATTGCTGCAGTCCTTACACTTGGGTATAGCGCTGTCCTCGGCCCGAATACCAAAGTATATGGCTGACGTCGGTCATGGCGCATTAAACTGACGCCAGGACGCCAGGGTAAAAATGCGCATGACCGACGTCATATCCTCAGTCTTTTCTTGCCCCAGATGTCAGAAGACCCTAAACAGGGTAAAATCAAAAAACCACCAAACACTAAACACCCCTACACCCAAACTATGTACAACTTCTAACAATTTATATAATAAAGTACTAACCTAAACACACAACCACCCCAAACACAGAGGGAAGGAGGGAGGAATTGGACTGCAGCAATGTGGATCTTGAACATCTACATTTATGGTAGGTACAAACTGTACTATGTTCTTCATCTCACATTGCTGCAGTCCTTACACTTGGGTAGATTCCCAAAGCAGAGGTAAGGGAGGATGGCAAATCAAAGAAGCAGGAGCTGTCAAATGCCCTGTAAAATAGCAGTGGCAAAACCAGCCCTAGATTTAGAGTAGAGAGGAAGGTGGTAGTGCTTAGAGAAAGTATGTACTGAACTCCAAGTAGCTGCCTCCAAAATGTCCTTAGTTGCCACTCCCCTTAGAAAAGCTGTAAGTGGCAGTAGCCCTAGTGGAATGAGGTCTAATCCCTGTTGGAATCTCCTTGCCATGATGGGAATAACAAAAGCAATGCAAAACCCAATCCATTTAGAAATAGCTTGTTTTGACACAGGCTTGCCCTGAGAACCCAAAGCAAAAGAAACAAACAACTGCTGAGACTGCCTGAAACTCTTAGTCCTATCTAAGTAGTAGCGTAACTGCCTGTGTACATCCAAAGTATGCAAAATCTTTTCCCCCTTGTTTTGTGGGTCTGCATAAAAGGTAGGTAAATGAATAGTTTGGTTTAAAGACACACTTGAAACCACCTTAGGCATAAAGGAAGGGTTAGTACGTAAAGATACCCTATCCTTATGGAAAATCAAGAAAGGCTCAACTGCCATAAGGGCCTGCAATTCAGAAACCCTTCTTGCAGAGGTAATGGCCAACAAAAAAGCAGTCTTCCATGACAAATATTTTAACTCAGCCGTAGCTGCAGGCTCAAAAGGTGGCAGAGTGAGCTTTTCCAACACATAATTGAGGTCCCAAGCAGGAGTAGGAGCTCTTAGTGGAGGTCTTATGTTCTTTGCCCCTCTGAGAAATTGCTTGAACAAAGAATGAGAAAACAAAGGTGGATCACAGTCATAGTGAGCAGAAATTGCTGCAGCATGAATCTTAATGGAAGAGAAGGACAAACCCTTGTCCAATAACTCAGTAAGATATTGAAGAGCCACACTCAAATTAGGCTCAGAAACATCCAAATCCTTTGCTGCACTCCAAAACAAAAATCTCTTCCACTTGTCTGCATACACTTTCCTTGTACTAGGTCTCCTAGCTTCCATAATCACATTCAAAACTTGTTGAGGAAGTTGAGCCCTGCTAGGAGCTAAAACAGGATATGCCATGCTGTGAGATGAAGAGAGTGAAGCTTGACATTGAGTAGATGACCGTCCTTTTGGGACAACAGGTGTGGAATCAAAGGTAAGGGCCAAGGTGGTTTCCTTATCAGATTTCTCAGTAATGGGTACCAGTGCTGTCGGGGCCAATCTGGAGCTATCAGGATCATTCTTGGTTTGTCCTGTCTTACCTTTAGCAGCACCTTTAGAAGTAGAGGAAGAGGTGGAAAGGCATATACATGAAGATTTTTCCAACTGAAAGAAAGAGCATCCACTTTCCAAGCTGCCTGGTGTATCCTTTTTGTGCAAAACTTTGGCAGCTGGTGGTTTAGAGGAGAAGCGAACAGATCTATGTCTGGTGTTCCCCATGACACTGTTAATTGCTGAAATACATGAGGATCCAATTTCCACTCGTGGGGATCCATGATTTGTCTGCTTAACACATCTGCTAAGGAGTTCTGTACTCGGCAGAAACCTTGCCTGAAGATTTAGTTGTAAACTGAGAGCAGTGTCCCACAAAATCATTGCTTGTCTGCATAGAGGGTAAGAATGTGTACCCTGCTTGTTGATGTACCACATGACGGTTGTGTTGTCTGTTAGAATCAACACCTGCCCTGGAAGAAGTAATTCCTTGAAAGCTGTTAATGCAAACTGGACTGCCAACATCTCCTTCAGGTTGATATGTAGATGCTGTAGTCTGGCAGGCCACTTGTCCTGTATCCACTTTCCATTGAGATGAGCTCCCAAGCTTTGTCCGAGGCATCTGTTGTTAGAATCTGACTCGCCTCTGGCGGGTCACAGAAAGTCCCTTGTTTAGGTGACATTGCTGAGCCCACCACAAGAATTCCTTTTGGATGCAAGGTATTATTGGAATGACAGTGTCCAGATCCTGGCAGTGCTGTGTCCATAGATTCTTGAGATACCATTGTAGCTTCCTCATATGCAGTTTGGCATTGGGAAGCACCAGAATACAAGATGCCATGAACCCTAAGGCTTGAAGGACTGTCCTTGCAGTCAGCCCGGACTGGTGTGATAGTTGTTGGAAGTAAAGGAAAGATTCTTTTGTTTGTCCGGGGTCAAAAGGCCATCTGGGTTGCTGTATTCAGTCTCACACCCAGAAAGCACATGTCTTGAGAGGGTACTAGACTGGACTTTGTTTCGTTCACAGAATACCCCAGGCATCTTAGCACTGCTATCACATATTTTAAATGCTGTAGAAGCTCGTCCTTGCCTTGAGCCAGAATCAGGCAATCGTCCAAATAAGGATAGATCTGTATTCCTCTCAATCTGAAGAAAGCTATCACTGGAGCCAGAACCTTTGTGAATACTCTGGGAGCAGTAGATAAGCCAAAGGGCAATGCAGAGAATTGATAGTGTGAATTTCCAGCTCGAAAACACAGATACTTCCTGCAGCTTAGAGTGATAGGAACATGAAGGTAAGCCTCTTTGAGATCCAAAGTTACCATCCAGTGATCTTTGCCCAGGAGAGGTAAAAGCTGTTGCAATGTCAGCATCTTGAACTTGGGAATGTCCAGAAAGGTGTTGAGGATAGACAAATCCAGAATTGGTCTCCACGTGTTCCCCTTTTTTGGTACTAGGAATAGGCGAGAATAAAATCCTAGGCCCCTTTCTGCCATAGGCACCGGTTGTATGGCACCTATCTGTAGTAATAGAGAAATTTGTCTGTAAGCTTCTAATCTGTGCTGAGGAGGAATGTCTGGCATGCCCTTGAAAGGTGGCAAGGTATGGAAATAAAATCTGTAACCGTGGTGAATGATATCCAATACCCATCTGTCTTGGGTAATTAAACTCAGTTCTCCTTGAAAGTGTCAGTCTTCCTCCCAAAGGTGCTGCCAGACGGGAAGATTCTGGCAGTTGAAAAGGTAGGTCATTGGGTCTGTCTACGAAAGGGCTGACCCCTGCCCTCACCTGAAGACTGTGCAGGTGAGCCCCCCGTCCTGGATCTAAAAGAGCCCTGAGCTCTGCCCCTACCACGCCTAGACCTACCCCTAGACTGGGAATCATAGGAAGGATATGTCCACCCCTTGCTTGGCCAACTTCTACTAAACTTTGGAGGTTGAACCTGTAAAAATCTTTAACAGTGTGCATAGATTTAGCTTTGTCTTCCATTTTCTTTAAAACTGTTTCAACAGGCGAACCAAACAACACATCAGATTGCAAAGGGGCATCCAAGATCCTTGACTTAACATGCTCAGCTAAATTCTGATCCCTTAGCCAGGCGTGCCTGCGTAGGACAGTACCAGTGGCAGCCACCCTGGAAGAGGCCTGTACAGCATCAAAACCACATTGTAAGGAATGCTTACCCACCTGTTCAGACACATGCACCAGATCTTGTAACTCCTTACATTCAATACCTTCTGCCAGAGCATCTACCTTAGACTTTAACTGTGAAAGAAGATAGATCTGATATCTCAGCATGTGGAATTGACAATTCAAAGCTCTCATGGCTAAAGTTGAAGAAGTATAAACTTTCTTACCCCATCTGTCTAAAGCCCTTGCCTCTTTATCCGGAGGAACCGGATTTTTAACAACAGAAGCCTTAACCCCTTTAGGTCCCTGAGTAACAGTCTCTGGATCTGCCCTAGGGCTTTTAAAGAGATACTTATGAGCTTCAGGTACCCTATAGTATCTGTCCGCTTAACAGGAGCGGAAGGTAAAGAATCAGGGTTAAGAGAAGCCTCTGCAAAAACATCTTCCACCACAGAAAGAACAGGAGGTATAGCTAAAGGCCTATGCTGGGGTAAAAACAAAAATTCCCTAAGTCTTTTCCTGGAATCAGAGAAATCCTGACCTTCCCATTTAAAATGCTCCCTCATGGAATGGAGAGTCTCTGAGAATGAAAAATCCTCAGGAGGAGAAGCAGTAGGAGTGGTGTCATCCACATCAGAATCAGAATAATGAGAAAACTCCTGTAAATCTTCAGCCGAAGACTCCGAAGCATCAGAATCCTGTTCAAAATTCCCAAATTCAGGATCCACCCTAGGTCTTTTGTCAGGAGGGGGTATAGAACCCCTAATCATAGTAATTAAATCTTCAGCCATCTTAAGCATATGTCTCTTGGGCACAGGGCCTGAAGTACTAGGAGAGACACCTGCTACAGCTAAACCTGGCCTGCCCCTGGAAGAAGCCTTGGTAACAGTAGGGGTAGGCCTAACCACCTTAGGCAGAGAGGGAAGGACAGTTACCTGAGAAGCCCCTTCAGCTTGGCCTACCTCCTGAGAAGACACATCCTGTAACAATAAAGTCTCTCCCTGGGACTCTAAGGAAACTTCTGTTTGGGCCTCTGGCTCAACCGAGCCCTCTAAAGAACCGACGTCCGGGACGGACGGTTCTTCTAACCTAGGCCTAGGTGCTTTGTCCTTGCGTTTCTTGAAGCGGCGCCGGAGCATCCGACGGCATTTTGTAATTGCACCGCTTCCGAAGACTAACCTGGCACAGTCTAATCTCCTCTTTATAGTGCGCTTGTTAAATCTAGCACAAGAGGGACACCCAACAACGTCGTGCTCAGGCCCTAAACAAGGTATACACAAGTTATGGTAATCCCTATGTGGAATCTGTTTCCCACAAGAAATACAGTTATTTACTTTTTCTGACATCCGTAAAATACTGAGGCAAGAAAAAACAAAATATTCTAGCGGGTACTTAGCCAACTTTGATTCGGTCTGAAACTCCGGTTTCGGAAAATCTCAGGACGCCAACCTGCACTCGCAAATTTGCTTCTGCATCGGACCACGCGGCAAAAAAGACTGGGGATATGACGTCGGTCATGCGCATTTATACCCTGACGTCCTGGCGTCAGTTTAATGCGCCATGACCGACGTCAGCCATATACTTTGGTATTCGGGCCGACCGAGGACAGCGCTATACCCAAGTGTAAGGACTGCAGCAATGTGAGATGAAGAACATCACTGAAATCTCCTGGAGCGCCTGTCTATTTATTTTATTTATTTTACATTTGTTGACTGGGCTAGTCCAACTGGATACATGTCCATTTTCAGTGGAGGCCCGGGGAGAAAAGCTCCACATTCCAGAAAAAAAGATCACCATAACATAAGTACATTACAAGATTTAACAAATTTAACTAGTAAATACATTTTAGCTAAGAGAATACTAGTAAATACATTTTAGCTTAAGAGTAAGGAAAAAGTATCTGGTTTGCAACTCTGGAGACGGTGCTCGTCACTGCATACTAGTTGTCCTGTGTGCATCTAGGTACTGGTGAAATTTCAGTGGTACTTTTTATTTATTTTTATTTTATTTTGGCATGATAGTACACCTCTGAGATCTATGGAGCACATCGAATTGTCCTTTCACAGAACAGGCAGAATGGACTGGACCACAAACATTTGGAACTTGGACTTCTTTACATACTGATTCAGACTGCTTAGATAAATCCAAAACATCCTCCACGAACGGCTGGTGCACGGCTGGAAAACCGAACCAAAAGTGAAGAAAGAAAGCCAGCACTCAACTCCTGGAATCAGGCAATCTTATTTAATGTCCAATTCAAGACAGCAAAATAACATAACCGTACACCAACATGGTTGTACCGGTTTCGGTAAATCCTTCATCAGCAACCAAACATGATGTACAAAATGAAGACAAAACCTAGCTTGCTGTCTTCCAACTTATACAAATTTCATATAGAAAGCATGGAGCGCCCTCTGGTGCATCAATAAAATAGTGCACTAGTTCATAAATGCATGAAATGTAATGCAAATAGGTTCATAGGTTCATAGGTTCATACTAGGCTATCTGCCCTAGGGCATTTATAAGCCTAGCCAGAGTGTGTGTGGCTTTCACCACCCCTTAGGATGAGAATACTATACCCATTAGTTTGCTGTGCCTCTGTCCAGCAGTGATACAGAGATGATTCCCGGGGTAAACCTACGATCTCCCATCCACTCGTCAAGATTTCTCTTGAACAGAGTCAGTGAGGGGCTCTGCCTCACATGGACTGGGATTCTGTTCCATAGTGTAGGGAGTCTCTGGGTGATGAATCTGTCCCTCAAGCACGTCCTATTTATATCCGTGTTGAGGTTTAAGTCTCTTGCTCTCGTGGCTCTGGTGGATTTGGATTTTTTGAGGTGAAGCATGTCCATTAATTCCGGGTTGGACATGGCCTTGTATGTCAGGCACAGATCACCTCTGAGCAGACAGTATGCGACTGAATAGAGCTGGAGTTTCTTCAGTCGGGCATCGTATGACATATGTTTGAGCCCCTTTATCCTTTTGGTGAGGAACGTTTGGGGTCTTTCCAACTGCTGCAGGTGTCGGGTAAGGTACATTCCGAATGGGGCGTTGTACTCAATCATTGGTCTGACAAGTGAAGAGTACAGGGGTACAATGACCTCTCCTGATCTGGATGTGAATCCCTTCATGATCAGGTGGGCAATGTAGAAGGTCTTCCTAACCACTTTGGCAATGTGAGTGTCAAAAGAGAGGTTAATAAACACAATTATCCCAAATATATACATTAATATATAAACCCAAATATAACAACAAACATGCGAATTGGATGCCTCAAAAATGATTATTCAAGCCAGGGAAAATAGAGCCCCTAATCTGATGATCCACATTTTCTCTATATAGGTGAGCCTATCATGTAAAACATGGGATTGTACATGTCTGCCCTTAATATGATCAATGACCATAAAACAAAAATTGCCCGTAGGGTGTTTGGAAATGTGTTTGTATAAAGAACTGGACCCCCTTTTTGTTTAGAATATCACTAAGATGTTCCCCTATCCTAATTTTAAAAGGACGGGAAGTTTGTCCAACAATTGCACTGGGCCAAATAAATCACCCAAGAAGTACTGCAATTGGCAAAACATAAAATGTCAAACTTGTGGAGAGTTTTGTGAGGAAAAGGTCCGATATTTCAACACCCTAGGGCAGTAGGTACAATGACCACATGGATAGCATCTAAATAAAGAGCCTGTAAAAAGGTGAGCTTGAGTAATAGAACTTTTAGTTATGTACTTACCATAACTTTAGATGTATGGGATCCAGCTCGCCTACATTCTGTACTGATGGGTTCGGAGCCGATCCTCGGCTCCGACTTGGCACGCTATACTATAGAACGAAGTCTCTTATTGGCTGAGCTATCCCACATCCCAGGATGCACCACCACTGCTTCCACAGATCTTGTTTGTCCGCACACATGCACACACACATAGACTGTTGATATAATATTGCCAGGTGTTTCAAGATGAAAACAGCTGAACTCGAACCGTCTGGTCTCTTCTGATCTCCAAGGCAGGGGGAAGGAGGGTGGGTTATTAGGAATGTAGGCGAGATGGATCCCATACATCTAAAGTTATGGTAAGTACATAACTAAAAGATGTAATGTGATCCTATCTCGCCTACATTCTGTACTGATGGGACAGTGTCCCTAGCACCTGATTCCTGGGTGGCTCACTGGAAAACACTCCTGAGAACTGTGGAACCGAAGGAAGCTCGCCCCCGAGATGCCACGTCCAATTTGTAATGAGAAATGAAGGTGTGAGGAGAAGACCATGTAGCCGCAGCACAAATGTCACTAATGGCAAGCTTAGAATGAAAAGCTGCCGAAGTAGCCATAGCCCTGGTAGAATGAGCTTTCACTGTAGTTGTAAGCTCTTTATTAGAAATGAAGTAAGTATGACTGATACAGTCTCTGATCCACTTGGCAATAGTGACTTTCGTGATGGCTTTGCCCAATTTATTATCCGAAAAGGACACAAACAACTGATCTGTTTTCCGTGTTTGGTGCGTCCTATCCAAATAGAAGCGTAATTGTCTGTGAACATCCAAGGTGTGAAAGATGTATTCCGCTCTGTTTGAGTACTTTGGGAAGAAAACTGGAAGTTCCAATGACTGTTGCAGACAAAAACTAGAACAAACCTTAGGAACAAAGGATGGATTCGGTCTGAGGGATACTCTAGCCTTGTGGAAAACCAGGTATGGTGGTTTGACACATAGGGCTTGAAGTTCCGAAACTCTTCTGGCTGATGTAATTGCAGCTAATAAAGCAGTCTTCCAAGAAAGAAATTTCAAGTCACAAGTTGCTGCCGGTTCAAAGGGGGAAGAGGTCAAAGCACCTAATACCACATTAAGGTCCCACAGTGGAGCGGGATGAGATATCGGGGGCCGTAGCAGCCCAGCACCTTTCATGAAGGCTTTACACAACTTGTTGCTCATCAAAGGTGGTTCTATGCTCTCACGAAAATTGGAAATAGCAGCCAATTGAACCTTGATGGTAGAGACCGAAGAACCTTGATTGAACAGAGAAGCTAAAAACTTCAGAACCTCTGACACCGGGACAGTTATGGGATCTAATCCCCGGAGTTGGGCCCATATTTCTATCCTCTCCGTAGGAAGATAGACCCACGTTTGCTTTGAGTCTATCTATACTCCGATAAACCGTATGCGCTGAGATGGCAGCAACACAGACTTTGCCCAATTGAAGGTGATTCCTAGGGAGTTGCCTAGAGATATAGTGGCTGCTAGGTTTTGTAAGAGTAGACGCCTGGAGGTGGCAGTTAGGAGCCAGTCTTCTAGGTATGGAAACACCTGGAATCCTAGACTTCTCAGGTGAGCAGTCACCACCGCCAAACATTTGGTGAACACCCTGGGGGCTGTGGTGAGACCAAAGGGCAGTGCACGGAACTGGAAATGACTGTCTCCCAGGCTGAAGCGCAAGTGTCTCCTGGACGCCTGATCTATCAGGATGTGATAATAGGCATCCTTGAGATCTATGGAGCACATCCAAACACCTTTCTCCAGCAGCGGGAGAATGGATTGCAAGGTGACCATCCAGAACTTGGACTTCTTGACTGATCGATTTAGCTTGCTGAGGTCCAAAATGGGCCTCAAGTCCCCGGTCTTTTTTGGCACCAAAAAGAATCTTGAGTAAGTCCCTAATCCGGTCTGGCCTGCGGGGACCGGTTGGATGACCCCTTTTTGAAGCAGCTTTGAGATTTCGGTGGCTGCAAGATCCCGTTGACTGGGTGGCGGGTCCGGAATTTTTCGGGATGGAGGGGGGGGGGGGTTGAGAAAAGGGGATGGTGTAACCTCCGGCGATGATTCAGAGCACCCATCGGTCCTGAGTGATACTCTCCCAGGCCTTTAGGTGCTTTGAAAACCGACCCCCGACTGGCTCCGGAGCTGCACAGTCGGGCAATCCTTCAGGGATGCTGGAAGGTTGAGGAGCCATGAAAGGACTCGCGGTCTCCAGTGTTGCGGGGGCCTCCGCCGCCTCTGGGACGGCGTCTTCCTGAAAAATTTCCCCCTCCTCTGCCTCTAGAAGGGGGATCGCCCTGCTGTGAGGAGTAAGTCTTTGAGATTTACGGAACCACATTTTCCCTCTTCTAGCCTTGGGATAAGGCCTGAAGGGAGTGGAAAACCGTGCCACGGCAGTCAAAGTCTTACCCTCTTGTTCACAGCGAGTCAAGGTGTCCTTTACCTTGGGTCCAAACAGAGAGGACCCATCGAAGGGAGCGTCGGCAAAGGAAGACTTGAAGGCTTCCGAAATGACACAGGCGAAGCCAGGCTGGTCTCCTGAGCAACACCTGTTCCCGCTGCTCTACTCGCCCCCTCGGCTGCATACGAAATGAGCCTCATGGACGAGTTTGATAACGATGATAGGGTAGCCAGCTGAGAGCTAACCGTCTGGGCCAACTGCTCAGGTAGGTTACCAGACAGGGTATCTGAAAGTTCCTTGACCAGATCCCTCTGAAGTCTGGTGAAGTGCGTCAGATAATTCAGAGACCTTAAAGTAAAGGTTGCTGAAGTAAGGGTGCGCTTCCCGTACCGATCCATGCTCCTGGACTCTTAATTAGGAGGATGAACGGACGTTGAAGCCTCTGCCACATCTTGTTGGGTAGCAGATGCCACCACCAGGGCATCTACAGCCACACCTTTGGAGAGAAAATCCTTTTCGGGCTGAAAGAAATTTATTGGGGCGAGCTGGCACGTTCCACAGAACTGGTGCTCCCACGCCGAGAGATCAAATCCAGAAGCTCATCAAGGGGGGAGACACCCAGGGGGCGGAGGGGTGAGCCCCGAAGGCCTTGAGGAATACCGACTCCTCAGCGGAAGGGGGTTTGGACTGCCAGTCGCCTCGTTGCTTCAGGATTTCCAAAATGTCTGCAAAGGAGACATCATCCGAGGACGACTTGGGGACCCTCCGCATCATCGAGGTCGGTGTCCAAGGTGAGAGACTCGTCAGGGAGTCGAATGCTTCCTCTTGCACTGTCTCTTCCTTGGAGGTTCCTCCAAGACGCTGAGGGACCTTCAGGAAGGGAACCCCAATGGGGGTGACCTCAGGCCCCAGGGCTCCGCTGTCTTGAGACAGGGGGACTACAAAGGAACCAGTCTCCGTGCCAAGGGAAGGTGCCGGTGAGACGGTGGAGGTGGCCAAAGAAGATTTGGCCAGCACTCCTCATGGCCTGAAGGCCGGACCCCAGAGTCCTGGGAAGGTCCGACCCCCGAGGCCACAACAGTAGACGGCACTCCCGCAGCCGACGCACCGAGAGGGAGGCTCGGAAACGAAAACATCAGTCCCGAAGCGTCACCCCCGGGGCCGACCGAGGAGGTCCGTGTACCGAACTCCGACCGAAGGGCGGGGTTGGAGTAAGGGTCGGAGCAGACCCGAAAACCTCCACCGGCTCCACCAGCACCGACTCCAACGGTGCCGAGGCTGTTGGAGGAGGAACCAAGACAACAGGGTGGGCAATCGGCTCCGGAGCCGACTGGGCTGGAGCCGAAACCAACTTTTGGAAGACTGGAGACTGAAACAGCCTTTGAAGTACCCTGTCTATGTCCGAATCCGACATCCTCGAAGACCGAGAAGAGATTGAATGAGTTCGAGTCGACTTCTCCACCGGTTCCGAAGGACTGGGGGACCGGCTCCGAATCGTCTCGATAAATATCGGTGCCGAGGGAGACTCCACAACCATTGCAATTTCCCTCGGAGCCGAAGTGGACTTCGGCGCCAAAGGGGAAGAGTCTGAGCGGGCAACTCTCATCGGCTCCAGACAGTGGAGCCGATGAAGGTGACCCGCCTCTGCTCTGGCCGGGCTCCAAAGCCAAAGGAGTCTAGGCTGGAGGAATCGAGGCAGACGGTTTCGTCCTCGGCAGCGAAGTCCGTGGAGCCGATGGAGAAGCCTGCCGAGATTTCTTTGTGGCCGGTTCCGACGGGCTGGTCGGAGCCGATTTCTTTTCTTCGAAGGTGAAGAGGAAGAAGATAAAGCCTCCTCAAAAGAAGGTGTAATAAGCCCTTTTAAAATCAATTTGTTTTTCCTCTCTTGGAGGACCCGGGAGGAAAAAGCGTGACAAACGCTGCATGACTCCTGAAGATGTTTAGGGCCTAAACAATACACACACAAAGAGTGATCATCCGTTATGGACATTTTGTAACTGTATTTAGAGCATTTTTTGAACCCAGATGGTCTGTGCTCTTTAGACATGTTGACACACAATCACTACACAGAAAAGAAACTTTTAGTCACAAAATTTTCTTAAAGAAAATGTGAATTAGGGCAAGACCCCTCTAACATAAAACGGGATACTTGACCAACTAGACTACAATACTACCACAAGACTCACACTAAGTAGTTCAACCACGCGCGAGGGCAAGGCCCCTCTAACTTAAACGGGATCCTTTCCCTGAAATTAAAGACAATTTTTACCACAAAAATTAACTCAGTCACACAACAACGATAGCTGTTAAAACAGCTTTTGGGTCGATTAATCAAAAAATTCCTGACAGAAATTTCTTAAGAAATAAGCACTTAGCTCAGCCAAGTCCGAGACCACGTCTTTGCTGTAAAGCGGCAAACGAGATCTGGGAAAGCAGTGGTGGTGCATCCTGGGATGTGGGATAGCTCAGCCAATAAGAGACTTCGTTCTGTAGTATAGCGTGCCGAGTCGGAGCCGAGGATCGGCTCCGAACCCATCAGTACAGAATGTAGGAGAGATAGGATCACATTACATCATGTATCTCTATAATAAACCTTCTTGTAATGACTGAAGAGAGAACCCAAAGACCACCCTTTGCGAAATGAATAGTGACACCGGTCCCCTATATATTTCTTTAAGACATTATCCGATTTTAACAAATACCAATGCTTACAGATAATGTTCATAAATCCAACTGCTTTCCCCCCATAGGTTGTTATCAATCTAAGCAAATCAGACTTAACATAATCCCGGTTTTGAAAGGATAATAAATCAGTTCTATCTTGCTGATTTGCAAAACGATTGGCCCTCGTGATGTCACCCCACTAAATAACCCCACTTTTAAACCTGGTGATAAGATCCCTCTTGTAATGGTCGTATGTGGAAGAGCTGGAACAAATCCTTTTAACTCGCAGAAATAGAGACTTGGGGATGTTTCTTGATGACATGCTGGGGGTGGAAACTGGTGGCATGTAGTAAAGTATTGAATTGGGGAAATTTTCTAAATATCTCACTCTCAAGAGTGTTGGTATCCGTTCTTTTTACCAAAACATCCAAAAAAGTAATTTCAGATTTAGAAAAAGTCAACTTAAACTCAATCCCCCATATATTACCATTTAAATACTCAAGGAATTCCAAAAGGAATTCCTCATTAGCTCTCCACACCATCCAGCAGTCATCAAGAAACCTCCTCCAAATATACATCTCGTTAATAAAGATATTGTGACTGATGTCATAAATTACCTGATCCTCCACATATGCCATAAATAGATTTGCATAAATGGGGGCAAAAGAAGCCCCCATAGCAGTGCCCTGTGTCTGCCAGAAACACCTGTCCTTAAAAAAGAACACATTGTGAATCAGGACCTGTTCAGTCATGCATACCAAGAGGGTATTAAAACCAGGCTTATAAATGTTGACCTTATCCAACCAATATTGCAGGGCTAAAAGTCCTGCCCAATGGGGAATACTGGTATATAGGGAGTTGACATCCAGGGTGCACAAAAACCAATGGGACTCTAGCTGGGTCTCAGGCACAATAGAAAGGAACCGTGTGGTGTCTTGGATTCTAGAACGTATATGTACCAAAAGTGGTTTTAAATATAATGTAAGAAATTCAGAAAGGGGTTCCGTAAGGGGAACCCCTACCTGATACATTCGGTCTCCCGGGCGACCTTATGGGGTCTTTATGGATCTTCGGGAGAAAATAGATATAGTGCCTGCTAGGAAAATCAACCTTAAGTTGATGACATATTTCATCATTAATGATGCCCGCCTCTGTAGCCAAATCCAAAATCTTGTCAACATCCTTTTTAAATTGCAAAGTGGGGTCCACCTGCATTTCCTGATAATGATTATAACTGGATAACTGGCGATCAGCTTCGGCTTCATAGTCCCCCAGATCCTGGACCACCAACTGCTCCCCCTTTGTCCGCTGAAAGAACAACAATATCCTTGTTGTTAATCAATTTCTCCAAACACATTCTCTGATCTTTATTCAAATTATCTTTAAACCTGTCCTGTTTATGTAGATATAAATGTAAATCTTTAAGGACAGCATTTTGAAATGTTTGGACAATGGATTGCATAGGTGGCCTGAACCTGGAGGGCCGGAAGCGAAATTCCCTAACCTCAGAGACATCATGATCAGTCCCATGAAAATAGCATTTCAAATTCAAATTTCAACAAAATTTAACCACATCCTAAGCAAAAAAATGTTCTTGGACAAAAAACCCAGGGACAAAACTTGGTCCTTTATTCAATATATCAACTTGTTGATCATCCAATAACACTGAAGAAATGTTATGCACATTGTTAACATTGGATGCTAAATCCTGGTCATCTGTTGAAGGATGTCCCCCAGCCCATCTGGGTTTGTGATGCTTCCTCCCCCCTCGTCTCTGGGACTTCTACCCAAAGGGGTCTTTCCAATAAACCTCTATCCAAATTATTCCTCTTGGAAACAGAAGAAATGCTAATATGAGTATCCTCCCATTCAGTATTGGAGGATGAGTCCTCGCCAGATGGCGTGGACTCCCTGCTCCTTTTCCTCAGAATACATTTAGGCCGAATAACTCTCATTCTCTTAGATGAATCTGTGGGCATATCAAATTTGACTCTAGGTCGCAATTCAAATGGCTTCCCCCTATCATAGTCTCCTACATCCCTAGTAAATTTCTTGACCTTCCTATCCTTCAAACCTGAACCCAAAATAGCCAATTCCTTGCCAAGTTTTCCAATATTGTCTTTATAGCAAAAAAGTGTGGAAAAAACCTCCACAGTTTTGCTAATCAATGATACATTGGCAATTTGCTGTTCAACCTTCCTCTCATAGAAACTACTCAAAATATCCACAAAAGTCATGGAAACATTTTGTTGGGCCTCCGCCCATTGTGTGAGAAGACATTCATCCGGTTCAGCCACCATAGGCTGTATCCTAACCCTAAGTCCTCTAGGAACTATTTTTCTACATTGATAGGCCCGAAATAGTTTTAGATGCCAAACATTTTTATGAAGAGAAATGAGGTCTTTGGTCAATTTAGCAAAAGGTAAATTACAATCTTGAATAGGATCCCGGACACCCTGAACAGCATCACCTGAACCTGAAGCTAGGCCAAAAATACCCAGATCCTCAGAGTCTGAAGACAGATAAATTTGCTAGTTCCATCCCTGGCCAAAAATAAACGCTAATTCAATACCAGGTACAAAGATATACAAAACACATGTGAAAAATACAGGTTCCACACTAAATATATTACATAAACAATTGGTTGGACAATCAGTATACTAAATGCATAATTCATGTAACCAACCTTAAATCTTAAATACACTCCAAATTAGGTGAAACCATATGGCCACCTTATTATTACACTTCATAAACCACAAGGGAACCATATATGATCACAAATATCAAAAATCAAGGCCCCAATTAGATACTATTACAGCCAACAAGCTTATTGAAAAAGCCTGTATTGAGCCTACAAAAGGCTCAGACTACGTAATCAAAAAGGGGCCATGAAAAGCATGCGAGTACCCTTGGCCAGTGGTGGAAAAGCAATAAATAAGATATGTTCAGAAGAACTATCCTGATGTCCGGAACAATAAAATAAAAATTATCCAATCTACTAATTATAAACCAAAAAAAATTTTTGGGGATAAACCAAATAGACCATGCAAATATAACCCCCAATGCATCACATAGCATATACCATCAAAAAAGAAAAAAAATCCTAAACCTCAAAAGGGCCCAGAGACAAAAAGAGGGGCAGAAGACTTGCACACTAATAACTCACTAACTCCCACTACCAATTACAGAAATAGAGAATAATACATATAGAATTGCATATTAAAAAACATGTGAAACATATAAGCTCAAAAGCCCACCAATTTTACATATAATAATCTATTCATTCTATAGAAAACTGTTATGAAGGACAACTTTTAAAAGTGAGCCCAATGGAACAAACCCAAAATAAGAAGTTATGTACTCACCATAACGTTCCATCTGAGTAGGTGTATTCATTTGTCTGCAACCTGTGGGTTATGGATCCGATATCGGATCCGAACCGGCATGGTTTACCAGCTATGGATCCAAGCTCTCAGCTCCCCTCACCCATAATGCCCTGCTCTACCCTCATGACCTCAGATAGAGTTTGCCAATAGCTAGAAACACCCTGAAAAGGTTAACACACCATATGCAGGAAACTGAAAGGCCAGGGGGACAGGAGGGCGGGATGGTTGCAGACAAATGAATACACCTACTCAGATGGAACGTTATGGTGAGTACATAACTTCTTAATCTGAAGTAGGAGATTCATTTGTCTGCAACCTGTGGGACAGAGTCCCCAGCTACCTGAATCTTGGGCGGCCATCATGGAAGGATATTCCGAGCACCGAGCCAAAAGATGCTCTACCCCTAGATGCAAGATCCAACTTACAGTGGGAAATAAAAGTATGAGATGAAGCCCATGTGGCTGCTGCACAAATATCATCTAGAGGAATCCTAGCCTTAAAGGCTGCCGAGGTAGAAACTGACCGGGTTGAATGAGCGTGTACACTCTCCGGTGCGGGCCTTCCTGAAGCTTGATAAGCCAACAAGATACATTGTGAAATCCAACGAGACAGGGAAACTTTAGAGATTGGCTTGCCCAAATTAAATTTAGCAAAGGAAATGAACAACTGGTCGGATTGCCTATGACCAGCCGTCCTGTTTAGATAAAATCTAAGTTGCCTGTGAACATCTAAGGAGTGAAGCTTATATTCACCTTTGTTTTCATATTTAGGGAAGAAAACAGGGAGGTTAATAGACTGATTAATGTTTGCTTCAGAAGCTACTTTAGGAAGAAAGGACGGGTTGGTCCTGAGGTAAACACGGTCCGGATGAAAGACCAAGTAAGGAGGTTTAGCTGATAATGCTTGGAGCTCTGAAACTCTCTTGGCCGAAGTAATGGCTACTAAAAAGGCAGTCTTGAACGACAAGAATTTGAGATCTACCGTAGCCGCAGGTTCGAAGGGGGGAGCGGTCAAAGCCTGGAGAACTAAAGAAAGGTCCCAGGGAGGAACCACTTGTTTTACAGGGGGCCTGAGAAGGAAAGTACCTTTAAGGAAAATTTTACACAACTTGGCCGACATGAGTGGATTAGAGTCATAACCAATGTGATAATGTGAAATTGCTGCCAGTTGTACTTTGACCATGGAACTGCTAGCACCATCGTTAAAAAGGTTGGTTAAGAAATCAAGCACCAAAGGGAGAGGAGCAGTGAATGGATCCAGGCCTTGCCGCTCCGCCCACAAAGAGAACCGTTTCCACTTGCTACGGTAGATTTTCCTAGTGGAAGGTTTATGAGCTGCCACCAGGATAGCCTTAACAGGGGACGAAATACCGGGAGTCCTGATCAAGAGTGGAACTGGGGCAGCCAAGTGGTCAGCTTCAGGTTGTCCAGGTTCGGAGGAGACAGGCAGGATGGATGAGTTATCAGATCCGGGATTGGATCTAGAATCCAAGGAGGATTCACGGAGTGAGACCTGAGGAAGGGGAACCAGATCTGTCGAGGCCAAAACGGAGCAATGAGAATCATTCTGCAACCCACCCGAGACGCTTTCTGAAGAACTTGGAGCATCAGAGGCAAGGGGGGATAAGCATACAGAAGACCGGGTGGCCAAGCATGCACCAGAGCGTCTCTTGGAGAGCCTCCAGGAGGAGGAATCAGAGCGAAAAAACTGTCGCACTTGGTGTTTGAGGGAGAGGCAAAAAGATCGCAAGAAGGAGTTCCCCACCATGCGAATATGCGTTCCGCTACTTGAGAATTGAGAGACCACTCGTAAGGGGTTAGAATGGTGCGACTGAGTTTGTCCGCCAGGATGTTGGACCGACCCGGAATGTGCGTTGCTATGAGAAAGCGGTTGGTGGAGGTTGCCCATTCCCAAACCCTCATGGCTTCTCGACAAAGAGGGTAAGACCTGGTTCCTCCCTGCTTGTTGATATACCAGACAACCGACATGTTGTCTGATTGAATCGCAATTGTTCCCAAGGGAAGAAAGTCTTGAAGTGCTAGCAACGCTAAGAGCACCGCTCTCATCTCTAGGACGTTGATATGCAGTGAGGTCTCTGAATCGTTCCACGTGCCTTGGACGGTCCGGCCTGCAAAATGCCCACCCCACCCGAGGCGGGAGGCGTCCGTGGTCACCGTGGCGAGAGGGGGAGAAGCACAAAATGGGCGGCCTCTGTGGAGATCTGGGGAGTGAAGCCACCACAGGAGGGACCGCTTGGAAGCCTTGCTTATCGCAATGGGATGATGCATAGGAAGGAGCAAGGTAAGACCACTGTACTAAAAGAGTCCACTGGAGGATGCGCATATGTAGTCTGGCGAGAGGAAGAAGTGCTATAGCAGATGCCATGGACCCTAGAGCCCTCAGGACCAACTCCGCCGGAACCTGATTTGTGAGGAGCCCGCACCTGGAGCTGCAGATTTTGAACTCTGTCCGCCGTGAGGAAGGCTTTTGAACTCCTTGTGTCTAACCTGGCCCCTATAAAATCTATTAACTGTGAGGGTGCTAGGTTGGATTTTTTTGTATTTATAGTTATGCCCAGACTGGGAGCAAGATGGAGAAAGGAGTCTCGCGCCAATAGTAGTAGATGCCTTGTTGGGGCGGTAAGGAGCCAGTCGTCTAGGTAGGGAAAGACCTGCACCCCCTGAAGCCTCAGGTGGGCCGCTACCACTGCTAGTACTTTGGTGAACACCCTGGGGGCTGTGGTGAGACCAAAGGGAAGGACCCGGAATTGGTAGTGACTGGCTCCAAGCCGGAAGCGGAGAAACCTCCTGGAGCGTCTGTCCATGAGAATGTGGTAGTACGCATCCTTGAGGTCTATGGAGCACATCCAGTGATTTTCTCCCAGGAGGGGGAGAATAGACTGCAGAGTGACCATTCGGAACTTCTCCTTGGGAACTGCCAGGTTCAAGAGAGAAAGGTCTAAAATTGGTCTTAGATCCCCTGTCTTTTTTGGCACTAAAAAGAACCTGGAGTAGAACCCTGATCCGATCTGGTCTGGGGGGACAGGCTGGATGGCTCTTTTCTTTAGCAGATGGCCAATTTCTGCCAAAGCGGCCTCCCTTTGACCGGGTGGGACGTCCGGAAGGGAATTCAATTTTGGTGTGTGACAAAAGGGGATGTGGTATCCTCTGGATATTATCTGGCGAACCCAGCGGTCTGATGTTATGGACTCCCATGCCGCTAGGTGCTCAACGTCCCTGACTGCCTCCAGAGTGGAGCAGCCGGGCAACCCTTCAGGGCTGCTGTGGGTCGTTCAGAGAAAGGTTCTCTGGACCCGAAGTTCCTGGGAGCCCCTCTGCCTCTAGGGGCGTCCTCCCTGTCCTCCTCTGCCACGGAAGGACTGGTTGTCCGGAGCAGGCTGAGATTGCTGCGACTTCCGGAACCACATCTTCTTCTGACCCTTTTGGTTCCTAGAATAGGGCCTCTGGGGTGCAGAAAAGCGGATTCTGACGGCAGACAGCGTCTTCCCGTCCTTCTCGCTCTGGGTCAAAGTGTCATGACGGTTTTGCCAAAAGGGCAGAACCATCAAAGGCGTTCAAACGACGCTTTGAAGGGCTCAGAAAAATCGCAGTGACGGAGCCAGGCCTGACGTCTGGTGACTAGGCCTGCCCCTGCGGCTCTAGCGGCGCCTTCCGTAGCATGGGAGAGTAGCCGCATAGAGGTATTAGAAACTGATCTAAGAGTGGTCATGCGTGTGGAGTGCAGCATCTTGTCCTCCTCCGACATGGACTCTGGGGGAGATGCAGCGTATTCTTTAATGAGATCTCGCTGCATCCTAATGACGTGTGCCAGGTAGTTCAGCGCCCTTACCGAGAAGGTCGCTGAACTAAACATCCGCTTCCCCAAGCGGTCCATCATCCGAGACTCCTTGCTCGGGATGGACTGAGGACTCTCCTGAGCAAGTTCCCTCTTGGTGGCCGCCGCGTCAACATGGCATCTACCGGAGGCCCCTTACTCCAATGGGCACGGTCGGATGGTGGGCTGAGGATCCTATCGGGCCTCTTAGGGATTGGCTCCACGGTGTCCGGTTCCTTCCATGCCCTGGTGGTAATGAGGTCCACCAGGGGTCGGCAGGAGGGACACCCAAGAGGTAGACGGGCCCGCTTCAAATGCCTCCAAGAACACGGACTCGTCCGAGGAAGACTTGAGGGCAGACCACCCCTAATATGGAGCATTTCCATGATGTCCCCAAATGAGACATCCTCGGGGTGACCGTGGGGAGCCTTCCTTCCTCCAAGTCCGTGTCTTCCGTGAGAGACTGGGAGTCAATGTGCCTCCTTTTGCACGTATGCTTGAGGAATATCCTCTGGGGGCTGTCAGAGGACTCCTCGCAAGCAGTAACCTGTTCCAGTGGAGCAGCTTGGGGCACAAGCGGGCTGTCCCAAGGGCCGGATGGTGGAAGCCTGACCCAGTGCAGAGGGAGCGGGGCGGAGCCGAAACAAGTGCCGGGGTCCGGAGACCCTCAACAGGGCCCTCTCCACTACATCAAAGCCGAAGGAGCCGACCTCGACCAAAGGATCCGACAATCGCTCCCTCGGATCCGAAGAGTGGATCGGGCCGGCGCGGCTCGGATCCGAAGGGACAGTGCGCTCCGACACAGGCGGCGCCGAAGGAGCACTGATCCCCGGATCCGAGGCTCGGATCCAGGCTCGAGAGGTCGGATCCGATGCACTCGAGGCAAGGTCGGATCCGGTAACAAGTACTATCGGATCGACCTACCCCGGCTCGAGCTGCTCAGCTCCAGCTGCTCCGAGCCCGGGTAGCGGGTCGGAGAAGGAGCAATCGGTTTGAAAAAGGGTGTTGAGCTCCCCAGAGGGCAAACACTCCCATCTGCATCTGGGCCTGGATGAACCTTCTCATCATCCGGTCCAGATAAGCATCGAAGGCTATACGTAGATCTCGACGAGGCTACCGAGGTAGGCCTGGAGTGCCTCCTCGATAGCCTCGATGGTGATCGGGTCTCCTCCTCCTCAGGTCCCGGTGAAAAACACACTGGAGACCGGATCCGAGGAGGAGAGAGCCGACAATGGAGCCGGGGAGAAGTCCGCTTGGCTGGCGGGGCGAACAGAGGTCTCGGCCCGCTTGGTGCTTCTCCCTCCGGTCCTTTCTTAGCATCCCTCTCCTCCGAACCAGAAGCGGGAGGTTGAGTCCCAGGAGGAGGAGGGAGCAGAAGGAACAACCGTGACGGTTACTCCAACAGGAGCGGAGGTCGGAGCAGAGTCCGGCGGTAAAAGGCCCGCCAAAACAAGCTTGGACCTCCGCTCCTTCAATGCCCTGGGGTTGAACCCTGCACAAATGGAACATCCAGATGTGAGGTGTTCAACCCCCAGGCATCTAACACACAGAGTGTGGCCATCAGCTGGGGAAAGCTTATGGCCACACTCGAAGCATTTAGAAGATAGATTTGGGTTGTTCTGACATCCCAATCTGACACAAAAGTCACTAAATTAAGTAACTAAACAACAAAAAAGAAAACACTCACAGGCCCAACACACACACACTACGCAAACAGCGAGGGGAAGGATATAACTTTTAGATTAACTCTAAAAAGTAAATATATCAAAGGGGAAACCTAAACTTTCACACAAAAAATCAATAAAAAACTTTAAAATTTTAAATTTAACACTAAAACTAGCACTTAGCTTGAGAGCTTGAGAAACCAATCCAGTCACCATGCGCGGCAAACGAGATCTGAGGTCATGAGGGTAGAGCAGGGCATTATGGGTGAGGGGAGGAGCTGAGAGCTTGGATCCATAGCTGGTAAACCATGCCGGTTCGGATCCGATATCGGATCCATAACCCACAGGTTGCAGACAAATGAATCTCCTACTTCAGATCAACACTTAACGAAGAAAATAAACTGATGCCTAAATATAATTCAAAAGAACAAACATATAACATATCTAAAAAAATATATACTGCTCCTAACCTATCCATAATAATAATATGATGGCAGTACATGGCATAAGAATGCAAATATGTTTGAAAACAACCAGCATATCAGATTGAACAATTATCTAAATTTGTCATAAATATGATACCATGCAAGATGTCAAACAATTGACAAACATAAAATGATGAACCATTAATAAATACTTGCAAGAATAAAGTCCTCATGAAATGTTCCGCCAAACAAAAAAAGAAAAAATATAGTCACTTTAAGTCCTCAGTCCAATCGACCACAAAGTCCCAATATAAACCCAGATATGACTGGGAACATCCAAACAGGAACTCAGGATCTTGAAAAAAGAAGAATCAGCATCCCAGAACACCAAACAACCATCATTACACCATATTATAAGGCGCTCCAAAGCTTTCTAATCCAAATATGCAACGCCATCCAGGGGAAGCCATCAGCAAGAGACAAAAACCTTCAATAAATCCAAAGCATCCTCCTGCACGAACGGCTGGTGCACGGCTGGAAAACCAAACCAAAAGTGAAGAAAGACAGCCAGCACTCAACTCCTGGAATCAGGCAATCTTATTTAATGTCCAACTCAAGACAGCAAAATAACATAACCGTAAACCAACATGGTTGCACCGGTTTCGGTAAATCCTTCACTAGCAACCAAACATGATGTATAAAATGAAGACAAAACCTAGCTTGCTGTCTTCCAACTTATACAAATTTCATATAGAAAGCATGGAGCGCCCTCTAGTGCATCAATAAAATAGTGCACTAGTTCATAAATGCATGAAATGTAATGCGAATAAACACAATTATCCCAAATATATACATTAATATATAAACCCAAATATAACAACAAACATGTGAATTGGATGCCTCAAAAATGATCATTCAAGCCAGGGGAAAATAGAGCCCCTAGTTTGATGATCCACATTTTCTCTTAATAGGTGAGCCTATCATGTAAAACATGGGATTGTACACGTCTGTCCTTAATGTGATCAATGACCATAAAACAAAAATTGCCCGTAGGGTGTTTGGAAATGTGTTTGTATAAAGAACTGGACCCCTTTTTGTTTTTAATATCACTAAGATGTTCCCCTATCCTAATTTTAAAAGGACGGGAAGACTGCTTAGATCCAGAATTTGTCTTAGGTCCCATTTTTTTTGGCGCAAAAAAGAAGCAGGAGCAAGTTCCAAATCCTATCTGTTCGGTTGGGACCTTTTGGATGACTCCGTTTTGAAGCAGCATTCGAACCGCTTGAGTGGCTAACTCCCTCTGACTTTGTGCAGTGTTGGGGAGTTTACTCTTTTGTCCTGGCAGAGAAAGGGAAAAGGCAATATAATAGCCTCTAGATACTATGCTTAGCACCCAGTCATTTGTAATGCTTGTCAAGTGTGTAGGTGCAAGGAAAGGCAACTTCTGACTGTTTTCAGAGATGGACAGTCAGGCAGCTTTTCAGCAGTGCTGATGACTTGTTGGGAAATGTATTCCTAAAGTCCTGGTTTTGCAGACCCCCTCTGCCCCAGGGGCAACATCTGCCACTGAAACCTCTTTCTCTGGAGGAAGCATCTCCCCGTGAGTCATGGGAAGGCCCCCCCACCCCCGAGATCTACAGAGCCACATTTTCTTACTGCCTGCTGATTTCTGCAGAACATAAGCTGAAGGGTAGAAAATTTGATTCCAATGGCAGACCGGGTCTTTCCTTCCTGTTTGCTGTGGGAAAGCATTTCTTTTACTAATGGCCCAAACAAGGAGGATCCAAAGGGGGCTTTAACGAAAGATGTCAGAGTTCTGCAAAATCGCAGAGCATCATCCAATCATGACGCCATAGATGGCTATGCCTGAGCTGGCTTCTCGAGACGTGCCTTCCTCTGCATGGGAAAATAAGCCTCAATGATGAATTAGAGACAGAGGATAGAGTGGCCAATTGGGGAGAAACTTTAAGGTCCTCTGCCAACATGGGCTCGGCATGAGAGTTTGATAACTGATCAAATCTCTCTGCAAACGAGTGAAATGTGCCAAGAAATTTAATGACGACAGTGCGAAAGTAGCTGAAGCATAGATGCGCTTCTGGGATCTATCCATTGCCCTGGACTCCCTGTTTGGAGGATGGGCATTGGAACTTTGTTGTGCCAGCTTTTTCACAGCTGCTGCCAAAACCATGGCATTCACTAAAACTCCCTTACTCCAATACTGTCGGTCTGCAGTGGGGGACAGGAATTTATCTGGACATTGGGGTACAGGCTCAACAGTGTCCGGTTCTTCCAAGCTCAGTGGCAGACAAGGTCAATAAGCTCATACACAGAGGGGGGGATTGGTGGGGTTACCCAATACTTAGATGGGCTGGCCCTGAAAGACTCCAAGAACACAGTCTCTTCAGGAGGAGGATTTTGGGAGGACCAGCCACCTCTTTGCCTAAGGATTACCATGATGGCCCCAAAGGAATCATCGTTAGGTGGTGATCAGGGAGATCCCTCGCCTTTAAAGTTTGTGGAGAAGTCTATGTGCCTCCTCTTGCACGTCTTCTTCAGAGGAACTCCTCCACTGGGTGCTCCGGGGAGGTGTCAGAAGGGGCAGGGAATCCCTGTGGAGAACGTGCGTGTGCAGAGACTTTCTGGAACCGGTGACACAAAGGAGCAGATATGATGGGCTCAGGGCTCAAAGCCGGTGAAGAATGAGGGTGAGAAGCAGAGATTTGAAAGGACAGTTCTCTAGAAGTACAGAAAGACCTTTCTGCAATCTGGAAGGCTGAAAGACCCAGAGAAACCTCTCCCCCTCCTCCCTCGGAGCCTAAGTAGCTGAGGAAGGGACGTTGGGGCCAGCTCCTGATCCACACCAACCAAAGTGAATCAGGCCTAAGCTGCCTATGGTAAAGGTACCCAGGGGGACGGACTGATCTGACAAAATAGGAGCTGAACCCTGCCCCTCGGATCCAAGACCAGCTCTGATCTGAAGGCAACAGAACTGGTCAGGGTAATAGTCGGATCAGAGGAAAAACGCTTCTTCGGATCTGATGATGTACCTCTCGGGGATCTGAGAACCTCGGGCAGCAAAGCAGAGGGTTGGATCAGAGAAGGAGACAAATGTATTCCAGTAGGAGACCTCGCGGATCTGGTAGGGGATGGAGCTGAAATGAGCCACTCCTGAATGTGAGAAAATTGGTGTAACTAAGGAAATTATTTTTTGAGGCCATTATACAGACTGGAAGTGCCTAAACATAGTAATGCCTTGCTGAGTTTAATTCTGGTGGCTGCCAAAAAAAGCAATTGCTAGGAATTGGAAATCAAAGTGAAAACCAACTGTACTAGAAGTAGCAAATATAGTAAGACACACAAAACAACTGGAAGTGGGATCTTTGCAAAAGGGTAGGAGCAAATTACATAGAAAAAATGGGAACTGTGGGAACAAAACATGCAGAATAATGTTTTGTAGGAAGGGTGAGGTTTAAAGGAAGGCAAGCTTTGTAGTGTTTGACAATGACTGCAGAGATTATAAAAGACATACATCTGCAACTGAAAAAATATCACTATGGTTTATTTTCAGTTACATCAATTACTTGACACATGTAATCATACATTTAATAAAGATGTTTCTTGTTGAAAAAATAAACAGTGCCAACTAAGTTACCCAGTTGGCATCACATGCACTCTACAAGACCCAGAAGGGCAGAGACAGTGCCATGGTGAGATATTAAACCATGCTTCACTGTCAAGAGAAAAAGTAATGCAGTAGTAGTATTTTATGAACACATTCATCTATAGTCTAGTAGAATAAAAGCACTACAGGTCTATAATTGCTCAGTGCAGCGACCTACCACTTTTGTGGCAGGGTAAAATAAATACGTGGTTCCAGCATGATGGGACTCAACCTTGCATCATGGATAACGTGACTGTTTAGGACACAACATGAACTGCTCAGCCAAAGGTATCAAGTGCAGCCATGCAAGGTTTTAGTTTTTTGCTGGGGAGCCAGAGTAGCTGTTGTTGGTTCACAGTCTTAAGGGTGAAAACAGCAAGCTTATAATATGAACAGCATCTGACCTTTCCAATGGGATTAATGGAAATACGTTTATGTAGGGAGTTAGTAGCTGTTAAGTTTTATGGCCTTGTTAAGTATGGATTCTGTGGTTATTATTCCATAGAATATCTCCTGCCAGACTAGTTAAGATCCAGGACAGATGAACACTTTTGTACAGTAGAGTGGCTAATTACAACATTTCAAAAATTGAATTGAAATACTATCACCAGCACAGTTTATGAATTAAACTGAGTGCTCATCCATCCAATCATGTTCAAAAGAAACAGAAAAGGGACAGCAGTAATACAAAGTTCCAAAAGTGTGGGCACACTAAAGGAGAGAGCATAGGAAAAAATAGGGTTACACAATCCATGCATATACATCTAAAAAAAAGCACTTTTCACAACAGTGCCCAAGCTTTTACTGAATTAGTACAAGCTACATTTACTGTGCAACTCTCTCCCTGCAAAGTTACTAAATAGGCACTAATATTCACATGCTGAATGGCACTGAAGAGTTTTCTCCCTGTCTTCTCTCACCCTTGCCAAAGAAAGTTACTTTTTAACGGGACAACTACCACTGAGCCTTGAAATCCCGACCGAATTCTATGTAAAAGGAAGCTGTAGGAATAATGAAATATACACAGCCAAGCGAGATAGTTTCTTACAGCATACCATTCCAAAAAGAGAACCATCATTTTTAAAACATCCCTGTAAAAATAATTCACAGCTGAGCTTAAACATTCACATTCCAGTTTACATACTGCACATTTCCTATAGTACTCCCAAAACTTGCAGTTATGACCATATAACAATAATATACAAGACTGAATACAATACCTTGGCTTTTAGCTCTTTATTTTCTTCTACGACCGCTTCATATTTCAGTCTTAATTCTGTTAGTTCAAGTCTGAGTACTTCTACATCTGCTGTTTCCGGTCCAGCAGCTCCCAAATGCTGTTTCAGAAAGCTAACAAATATGTTAAGGTAATTTTAAACTGGTAACTCACCAAACTTTAACTGGTATCAGAATTCAGCAACCATTAAGGTAAGCCCATGCTTGAACACTTTGCTTTTAATAAGCAGAGCAAGGTAAGCATCCTTCAGATCTGATGCACCTAAATTCTGCTCATGAAGCAGAAGGGGGGCTATGACAGTGACTGCAGGGTTAAGATCCTGAATAAGGTCACCCCCAAGAACTTTTCCAGACATGATAAATCTAAAATGAGTCTCCAGTGGACATCTTTCGTTGGTATTAGAATAGCAGTTTGATGGATACTCATAACAGTAAATCACTGAATTCTTCACTGCTGCAGTAGCCCTTAAACTATACGGTTTGTTTCCTTTTGGCTCTCTATTGAAATGTCAGCACTTGGAATGCTAAGTGATGTTATTGTGTCTTTCGGCTTTTCCCGGTTAGGGGTCACCACAGCGGAACTCCGGTCCGCTAATGATTGGCAGTAGATTTTTACGTGCCGAGTTGCCAGCCCTGACGCACAACCTTCAATGTAGGTAAGCCCATTCACGCATGTCCCCCTACACAGAAGACTCTCTAGCTGAGAATCGAAGAGGACAACGTCTTACTGTGAGGCGACAACGCTACTGCAGCACCACCACCGCAGTCTAAGGAATGCTAAGTAATGTAAAACCTAAATAAATTAATTACATAAAAAAGATGAAAACACAGAAGAGCGAATTTCTTCTCCTTAAAACTTTTTTTTTTTTTGCAAGGTGGGTAAGTCCCCCACACTCCCCAAGCTTATATACAATCTCCAAGATTACTATTCCTTAGAGAAAAGGGAATTCTGAGAAATGGCATCACTGACTTACTATATGTTCGTCCAATCTTTCGGCCATTTGGTCTCTCTACTTTGGGACTCGCTCTAGTGGGTCCTGACAGTTCAAATGATTACCTTTCCTTCCTAGGAAACTGGTCAGATTCAAAAAGCTCTGGCTACTCCTCAATCCTTCAAATCTGACTGATGACTAGCTAATCTCAAGGAGGGGAAATCAACAAAGTGAAGCTTTCTTCATGACTTTCTTTCCTATACAATGAAAGGAAGACTAAACAATCCTGAACAAAGCAAAACAGTAACATGTAAAGTAGAAACAAACATAACCTTACTTTATATCAATTACATACAAGAGTAAGGGGATGGAGAGTGATGTGGCTACTGCAGCTGTGAGGAATTTGAATATCTACTGTTATGGTTAAGTGCAGCTTACACAAACGTACTATGTTCATCAGGGTCTATATTAGATCAGCAAATGCGTAAAAAAGCGAACGCTGATTGATCGAACTTATGTAAGCGAAAGCTTACAATCTCGAACTGTCAGATCAGCGATTTTTTTCCTAGGGAAAAATCGCTGATCCAAAACACATACACACAACACAAGCACACCAAACAAACAGCAATCCACACACATACACCTAAAATCTGACACGTAACCCTACACTAAACTATACACAGACCACTAACTATCCACTTACCTTAACCCAAACCCTAATCCTATGGTCCGTCACTATTGCACACTCACCTCACCTGTTCCCTAACCCTAACTCACCTAACCTGCCCTAACCCTCACGTCCACACAATCGCACACATACCTAACCCGCGCCCTAACCCTAACTCACCTAACACTCACATCCACACAATCGCACACTCATCTGAATCCGACCCGAAACTTTCCATCACAGCACTGAAAATATCAAAGCAACAGAAACGGACAACCAAATTATTTCCCTAGGAAAAACTTTGGGTTTCTGTTGCTTCAATATTTTAAACATTCAATCACATAAGTTCGATCAATCAGCGTTCGCTGATCTAATATAGACCCTGTTCATCATGTATATGTTAAATGAGAAAGGTGGACATCTGAGGTTCATGGACAATATTTTTGTTTTATGGCAAGGACCAATAGAAGAGACAGAATGTTTTGTAGATTATTTACACAGTACTACAACTTTAAGATATAGCTATAATTATTCTCATGAAGCTATTGACTTTTTAGATGTCAAAATAAGAGTCTAGTGGGTGAGGTTAAGACACTGATGCATAAGAAGCAATGCAAGAAGAATATTTTATTACACAAAGGGAGTATGCACCCCCTGACATGTGTATAGGAATGTTATTAAGGGACAAGCTTTGCGAAGGATGAGGTTACACAATAATGATGAAGACAGCATTGGGTGAGTTAAGGAATGAGTTTACGTATAGAGGGTATAATGGAAAAGAGGTTGATGCCCAGATAGCTGGAGCTTTGAGTGAATGGGGTACTAGGGGACTCCCTTATTTCTCAGACAGACATGATTCTCACAGTGAGATAGATAGACAGACAGAGCAGTACTGAAGTTACTAGGTTGACATTCACTTATAGTTCACAAAATATGCTGCTCAGAAGCCAATAACAAGTCCATCTATCTTGAAAAAACGATTTATTCGATAGTACACATAAAAGCACACAAACAAAACCAGGATAAGCGCTTTCGTCACTGGGACTTCAACAGATCAGTTAACCAAATCACACATAGTTACTTAAATACATACAAAATGCATCATGTGATCAATTAATTAACTTTTCAAGTGAAACCTAACCATTAATAACTAAACCCAGTCCATGAAAAGTAAAAAAGTTAAGTAACTAAAGAAGTTGTAAATAATTTATAAAACAGTATATAAATTCATGAACCATACAATCCAAAACACAAGGTATAAAACTTGACCCCCCCAAAAAAACACACACATTTAAAACCTTCACTATACTAAAATGGCCAAATATATTAAAGCGTACCCGCCCTATATTTTAATTCAGGCTTGATACTAATATTTTCGTTTAAACCTGGGAATAAAGTAGAAATGAGTCTAAATTGCCATTTAGATTCTACCCTCAACAATGAATTTTTCCAGTCACCCCCTCTTACATTCTGGGGTACTATTTCCAAAATGGCAAACCTAAATTTGTGGTTGGGAAATGCCTTGATATGCTTACTTAAGGCATTTCTATCATCCTTTTTATTAATACAGTAGAGATGTTCGTAAATTCGACGATTAAGTCTTCTCTCTGTCTTCCCTATATAATAACAAGCACATATCGAACAGCTGGCCAAATATACTAACCCCTTGGACACACATGAACCTTGTGCTAAGGGTACTACCAGGTCCAGAGAGTCTATTTTAAAAAACTCATCTTCGTTAGTAAAAGAGCAATACTCACAACAACCACACTTACGGGTACCCTTCTTCTTTGGGTTGTTTGTTCTGAATTTTTGTTCCAGCAAGGACTTTAAATTAAAATCCACTCTATATGTAAAACAAGGCTCTGGTCCCATTAACTTAAAAATATCATTATTAATTTTTAACATGGACCAGTTGTTAGAAATAATTTGCTTTACCATATTTGCAGTTTCACCATAGGTGATCACCATGGCTTGTGAGTAATCTTTGTGTTCTATCCTGTTGGTTGCCACCCCATCACCACCGGTACCTAAAAGTGGAATGTATCTAATGTTCCATAAGGAACAAACTTCTTGCTGTATATTCTTCACAAAATCTGGAGGATAACCCCTTTCCAAAAACATTGACCCTACTTTGTTTGTTTCTTCTTCCAACCTATCACCATCTGAACACATCCTCACAACCCTCACCATTTGTCCTTTGACAATGTTTTTCTTAATGTAAAATGGATGATTACTAGAAAAATACAAGTAATCATTGGAGAATGTTGGTTTTCTGAATACTGTCGATGTAAAACATTTCTTTACATAATCTTTGTTGATAGTTACATCCAAATAGTGGATATTGTTAATATTACCTTCACCCGTAAACTTAAAAAAAATCACATAAATTATTAATGTAGTTCATAAAATTTGAAAAGGTGGTATCGTTCTTCCATAAAATAAACAAATCATCTAAAAACCGAAAATATAATGACCATTCCTCCTTAAAATGCGAAGAAAATAAAAATCTACTCTCCCATTCATATAGAACCATGTTGGCAAAAACTGGGGCGCAACTGTTACCCATTGCCACCCCCTTGATCTGTTTATAAAATTCACCTTCAAAGGTGAAAAAATTATTTTTTAGAATGATTTCCATCAATTCTAACAAAAAATTAATCATTTTGCCCCCTAGGTTACTATTTTTAATTAAAATATCTTTAAAAAATTCCAATCCTGTGTCATGGGGTATAGAGGTGAACAAGTCCACTACATCCACCGTACTAAAATAGAAGTTATGTTCTTACCATAACGTTCCATGTTAGTTGTCTTCTTCTCGCCTTCTTCTTGCTGGATGGGTTCGGAGCCGACCTCGGCACCGACTCGGCCACTCTAAAGCTCGAGAGTTGGTTCCACCGGCTCGAGGCTCCCCTTATATCCCACAATGCTAGGCGAGAGTTACCTCAGATCTCGTTTGTAAGCTAACCCCAGCTTATAACAGAAACAGTATAACTGTAAAAACAGAATCCACCTCTAACAACAGGAAGAAGAAGGGTGACCTACATCCTGAAACAAGAAATATGCCTAATAGCATATAGCTAAGAAAGAGGTGGTAGAAAGAGAGGTCACGATCACAACTCCTCTAGGTCTGTCCAGGCCAGGGGAAGGAGGGTGGGGCCAGAAGAAGGCGAGAAGAAGACAACTAACATGGAGCGTTATGGTACGAACATAACTTCTATATGTTAAGTTGTCTATCTGCCCTTCATTCTTGCTGGATGGGACCCGGTCCCTAGCACCTTGTCCCGGGTGGCCTAACGGAACAGACTCCTGAGAACAGTGGAACCAAAATTAGCTCTATGCCTAGAAGCTAAATCCAACTTATAATGGGAAATAAAAGTGTGAGGAGTAGCCCAAGTAGCCGCTGCACAAATGGTGTCAATAGGCAGTCTGTCTTGGAAGGCTAGAGAAGTAGCCAAAGCTCTGGTGGAATGGGCTTTAGGCTTATTAGGCAGCTTTTGGTGTCTAATCTCATAAAGAAGGGTAGTCAGAGATGTTAGCCATCTGGATAAAGATACCTTTGAAACTGGAAGTCCCTTTCTGCTTTCCATAGGAGACAAACAGCTGATCAGATTTTCTGAATTGTTTCGTCCTGTCCAAGTAGTACCTTAATTGACGATGAACATCCAGACAGTGTAATTTTGTTCAGACCTATTTGAATACTCCGGAAAAAGACAGGGAGGTCAATGCATTGGTTTAGATTTGATGTTGAAACCACCTTAGGCAAAAAGGACGGGTTAGTTCGTAAGGAAACTCTGTCCTTATGGAACACAAGGTAAGGAGAACGACAACTGAGTGCTTGAAGTTCTGAAATTCTTCTAGCTGATGTGATAGCCACCAGAAAGAGAGTTTTCCATGATAATAACTTTAAGGAACCTGAAGCTGCAGGTTCGAAAGGGGAAAGAATCAAAGAAGCAAGAACTAAATTTAGGTCCCAAGGAGAAGGAGGATTTCTTACAGGAGGTCTGAGAAGAAAAACTCCTTTCAAAAAGGCTTTGCAGAGTTTGTGGGACATTAGGGCGGATTCAGAAATACCCACATGGAAATTAGAAATAGCTGCCAATTGAACCTTAAGAGTAGATGGAGATGAACCTGCATGGAAGAGTTCAGCAAGAAAATCAAGGACTAGTTGGATGGAAGCGGTGAAAGGATCTATGTCCTTTCCTTGTGCCCAATATGAAAAGCGTTTCCACTTACTCAAATAAATCTTTCGAGTGGAAGATTTATGGGAAGCTATCAAAATATCTCTAACAGAGTGAGATAATTGAGGAAGCCTGGCTACGGTTGGAAGTGGAGGAACCAAGCAGTGAGGTTCAGAGAGGGAGGGAGCGATGAAACTGACCCGACTGATGGATCAAAAGATCTGGAACTAGGTCCAGATTCCACGGACGCTCAAAAGAAATCGATGCAGAAAGGGGAACCACACTTGTCGAGGCCAGTAAGGAGCAATGAGGATCAATGAGGCCTTCTGAGCGATAGCTTTCTGTATTACTTGAGAGATCAGTGGGAAAGGAGGAAATGCATACAGAAGTCCCGGGCCAAACTTGGACTAAGCGTCCCTGCTGGGTTGGCCTGGTAAAGGGAATAGAGTGAAGTATTCTCTGCACTTGCTGTTTTGGGGAGTAGCAAAAAGATCGCAGCAAGGCTGACCCCACTTGAGAAAAATCTCTCTCACTACAGAGTCTTTCAGAGACCACTCGTGAGGCATGAGAATAGCCCTGCTCAACTTGTCCGCAATGTGACTGGACTTCCCAGGGATGTGCGTTGCTATCAGAAAACGCTGAGAAGAAATCGCCCATTGCCACAGTCTGAGTGCTTCTCGACACAGGGGGTATGATCTGGTTCCGCCTTGTTTGTTGATGTACCACACTACAGACATATTGTCTGTCTGGATTGCAATCGTTCCCAAGGGAAGAGAGTGTTGAAGGGCTTGCAACGCTAAAAGCACTGCTCTCATCTCCAGAACATTTATGTGCAAGTGGCATTCGTTTGGTTGCCATGTGCCCTGGACTGTCCTGCCCTGATAATGCCCCCACCCGATCAGGGAGGCATCCGTTGTCAGAGTAGCAACCGGAGGAGGTGGAACAAATGGTCTCCCCAACAGGAGCTGGGGAAGACATCCACCACATGAGATGCTTTTGCACGCTTGCGTGATCATAATGGTGTGAGACATTGGAAGTTCCTGGTATGACCATTGAGAAAAGAGCATCCACTGAAGGATCCGCATGTGGTATCTGGCCAATGGAAGGAGGGTATGGCGCTGCCATGATTCCCAACACCTTTAGAACTAACCTGGCTTTGGCTCTGTTGTTGTTGAGAAGTAGTGATACCAATTTTTGAATGTCTGATATCCTTTGGTTCGTTAGTGTTGCAGACATGTTTACAGTATCTAAATTTGCGCCTATGTAGGTAATAGTGCGACAAGGCGACAAAACAGACTTTTCGCAATTTATTGAGATATCCAGTTTTTGACAGGCGAAAAGTGTAATCTCTGGCCATCAGAAGGAGATGCTTGGTGGGAGCTGTGAGGAGCCAGTCGTCCAAATATGGAAACACCTGGAATCCTTGTCGTCTCAGGTGAGAAGCTACCACTGCCATGCATTTGGTAAACACCGGGGCAGTGGTGAGACCAAAGGGCAGGGCCCTGAATTGAAAATGACTGGTTCCCAGCCTGAAGCGGAGGAATCTTCTGGAGCGTCTGTTCATTTTATGTGATAGTACGCGTCCTGAAGGTCTATAGAGCACATCCAGTTTCCTTTTCCCAATAGGGGAAGAATGGATTGCAGCGTGACCATCCGAAATCTTGTTTTCTTGACCGATCTGTTCAAGATACTGAGATCCAAAATTGGTCTCCAGTCCCCTGTTTTCTTTGGAACTAAAAAGAACCTTGAGTAGATTCCGGATCCTAGTTGGTCTGCTGGCACTGGCTGAATAGCTCTTTTGCAAGCAGTTTTGAAATTTCCAAAGCTGCTATATCCCTTTGAGTGGGTGGGACATCTGGAAGGGATTTTTGACTGATTTGGAAAACGAAGAAAGGGAATAGAATAACCTTCGAAATGATGGACTGTACCCATTTGTCTTGTGTCAAGGATAGCCAGGCTTCTGGGTACAGTGACAATCTTCCCCGACTGCCTCGAAGATGGGCAGTCGGGCAACACCTCAGGGATGCTGAAAGGGCTTATCGGAGAACGTTTCGATTGCCCTGGTTCTGCGGACCCCTCTGCCTCTAGGGCGGCGTCTACCATTGTTGTTCCCCCTCTGCCTCTGGCGGGAACCGACTCTGTCGTCAGGTGAAGTCCCTTGGGATTGTTTACGGAACCACATCTTTCCCCTTCTGGCCTTTGGGGTAAGGCCTAGAAGGAGTAGAAAACGGACTCCGGCGGCAGAAAGGGTCTTGCCATCAGTCTCGCACCTAGTCAGGGTTTCTTTCACTTGTGGACCAAAAAGAGATGATCCATCAAAAGGGGAGTTCGTGAAAGACGTCTTGAAAGGTTCCAAAATTGCATAGCCGCATCCAGGCGTGCCTACGTAAGGCTACCCCTGTTCCCTGCTCTGCTCGCTCCATCGGCCGCATAAGAGAGGAGGCGCATGGAGGAGTTGGAAATAGAATTAAGGATAGCCAGCTGCGTGTTCATTTTCTCTTGGAAACCCGCTGTAGGGTCCTTCAGCATTTCACTCGCTTCTTTGATCAAGTCCCTTTGAAGACGAGTGAAATGGCACAGGTAATTCAGCGAACGCATGGTAAATGTCGCTGAGGAGAACATCCGCTTCCGCACCTATCCATGGACCTAGATTCCTTGTTAGGTGGATGGACAGGCACTGAAGGATCAGCCAGTTCCTTCTTTGTGGCGGCAGCTACCACCATAGCATCCACAGAGACTCCTTTTGATAAAAATTCCTTGTCTGATGGAGCTGTGATGAATTTGGAGGGTCTCCTGGGAGTGGGGTCCACTGAATCAGGAGCCGTCCATGCCTTTTAGCAACCACCTGCATGAGGGGGTCAAGGGGACAGCCAGGAGGAGGAAGGACGAGAGCCAAATGCCTCAAGATACACAGATTCGTCCTCCGAAGGGTTGAGGGCTGGCCAATTTCCCTCTGTTTAAGGATCTCCAGAATGTCTGCAAATGAGACATCTTCAGAAGGGGAACGGGGAACCCTCAGAATCATCCAGATCTGTGTCCGCGTGATAGACTCAGGTGAGTCAATGTGCTTCCTCTTGCACTTCCTCTTCCGAGGGGCTCTTCTGCCAAATCAGGAGAGGCCTCGGAAGAGGATGAAATCCCAAAGGAGCTCCTGAGGAGTTGGCTCTCTGCGGTCCGGGGTGAGGGAGTGGGTCGATTTACCCTGAGGCAGCATAGAGGGAGGGGCTGGCGGAGCCGACTGTGGAGTAGAGCCAGGCTCTAACACACTCCGCATGCCCTCGACAGCACCCCTGTCAGGCAGTGCCCCAGGTCCCCGCTCCGAGGGGCTAAGGACCCCTCGGCACCGACAGTGATGGCTCGAGGCGATGTCGGAGCCGAACTCACCAGCGCCAAGCACCGAGAGGGAGAGGGGTCGGACAAGGGTCCGATGCCACTCACCCCTCGGAGCCGACGAGGGAAGTCGGCGCCGAGATTCCTCCATGGAAGAAACGGGCCGAAGACAATTGTCTCGGCTCGAGGTGACCACAGTCTCGGTTCTGACACGACCCGGCTCCGAACTCAAGAGAGTCGAAGGAGGAAAGAGTTGATGGACGGGGCAGGCACCGACTGATGAGTCGGGCTCTGAAGCATCTGGGCCAGTGCCTCAGACTTGAGTAGTCGACTCACCACCCTCTGAAGGTCATGATCGGACAGCCTCGATGACCTAGAGGAATGAGACCTTTGGCTCCGTTCAGACAGCAGGGGAGATCCTGGAGCCGAATGAACGGAGCCAAGAGAAGGTGACCTAGACCTCTTTCTGGTTGTCGGCTCCGAAGATCTTGTCGGAGCCGACACGGGTACCTCGATAACCTCGGCTCCGGCCGAGGAAGCCACAGAAACTGTGGACTGAGTCTTATCGGCTCCAGCCGGAGCCGATAAAGGCAAAGGTTGAACAACCTGAGGTCTCGGCTCAGAAGCCGAAGACCTCGATGCCTTGGAGGGCTTCCCTGTTGAGACAGACAGGGAATCCTCAGGCTTCAACAAGCCTCTCAGAATAAGCTTGTTTTTCTTTCCTGCAGGACCCTGGGGCTGAAGCCATGGCAAACAGCACAGGAGTCCTGCAGGTGCAAAGGCCCCAGACAATAGACACAAGAAGTGTGAGCGTCTGTCAGAGACATTTTCTGACAGCACGCATCACACTTCTTGAATCGAAGACCTTTGCTTCTTTGACATAGCCTAACTGGTGAACACAAACACACACTCAAACACACCAGTTATACCCTGTCAGAATAACAACTTTAGTAAAAATACTAAAAAATAAAGTACAATAAACAGTAGTTAAACTACACAAACACTCCCTAGGGAAGGGAAGGCCTAAGGCCCAAGGGAAGAACTAAAAGTTCTTTTAAACAAAACGGAAAAATTAGGTCGGGATAAAGTTCAATGAACTACACTAATTTGAGAATAATTAAACTAAAAAAGGGGTAAAAAGAGTAACTTTTAATAGAAAAAGCTTAAACTCACCAGGAACCGGTAGAACAACCAACCTCGAAGCTGTAGCGGCAAACGAGATCTGAGGTAACTCTCGTCTAGCATTGTGGGATATAAGGGGAGCCTCGAGCCGGTGGAACCAACTCTCGAGCTTTAGAGTGGCCGAGTCGGAGCCGAGGTCGGCTCCGAACCCATCCAGCAAGAATGAAGGCGAGATAGACAACTTAACATATAACATTCATTACTAAAATACTAATTTTTTAAAAATTTTAAAAAATCCCATGAATCTCGAAGGATGTGGTCAACCGGCTTCATGGACTGTTTCAATAATCTATCAATAAACACTCCCAAGGGATAAGTAATACTATTTTTACCAGCTATAATCAATCTGTAAGGTGGATCCTTGACATCCTTATGTGTTTTAGGGATGCCAAAACAAACAGGAATCAAAGGGTATTCTACATGCAAAAAATTGTAAACCTCCTCATTAATAGTGCCCTGAAGTAGTGCATCTTCCAAAAAATACTTTATTTTCCTGTAACTAACATTGATTTCATTTCTCGATATTAAATCATATTTATTAGTATCATTTAAGATACTGGTGATTTTATTATTATAATCCACAGTGTTTGTTATAACCATACCCCCACCCTTATCTGGTTTCATGAATCTAACTTCCTTATTGTTTCTTAGTTCAAATAACAGATTATTTTCAGTTTTAGTAATGTTATGCTTTTTATACACATGTTTCCTTAGGCTACTGCGAATCTCTTGCTCAGTTAGTCTTCTCAAAAGTGTGTAAAATTGGAATAAGTGGTGGGTTCCAACAGCTTTTCTTATGTGTAATAGCTTTGGAGTTATTAAAATCACCCAGCTTTTCTTTGAATAAACATCTGAAGTTTAATTTTCTTACAAATAATCTAAAATCTGTAAGAATTTTACTAATATCAGTCTTTTTGGTAGGCACAAACTTTAGTCCCTTCATTAAAAGGTGGAACAATTCCTTACTCAATGAAAAACCTGCATAGTTAAAAATTTTAAAACCCTTAAATTCAAAAACAATACCATCACTTGTCTCTATCTCATTCCCTTCTATAATTTCCCTTATATTTCTCTGATAATTTGGATTCCGGTAACCTGTTCTTGCTCCCCCTTCCCCCGGAGGTCCTAAAAAAACATTCTCCTGTCTGGCTTGATTCCTGTTAAAGATTCGCTCAGACCTACGCAAAGGTGGAAAATCTTTATCGTAGTTACTAACATTCCCAACCGGAACATTCACTTCTCTATTCCCAGGTGAAAATTGCCTAGTATCATTACTTTCTGTACCATAATAGGCTTTTGGAAATACATAAGCCAAATTGTTTTTATACTCATATTCGTCTCTAGTTAATTTTTTCTTTTTCCTCATAATATTGTTATTCAACTCATTTTCAACTTTGTCAAACAGTACATTATACCTAAAAGCCACATGGTTAAATTGCACATCATTCATAATATTAACATTTAAATCATCCACTTCTTCTAAAAGGGACTTAATCCTTTTATTATTTAATTTAATAATAAAATCCATAAGCTCAATCCCATGCCTATCAAACATATTTAACAATTCCCCACACTCTGGATCAGAATGTTTTAGGCCATTGGGAAACTTAAACATACGTAGCCCCCTAGGTACCCTTTTACAATTGATACATTCATTAAGATAAGAATTATCACATTGCAATGCCCTAATCTTATTGAGTTTAGTCTCTAAAGTCACAAGTTTACCATCCAAATTATTTCTATCTTTCAATAAATTGTTGTTACCGAAAAAAGAATGTTCACGTTTAGTCCATTCCTTGAAACGATCAACGTAAATAGAACCAGCAGTTAGGTCCCGATGAACACCATCCACAACGCCATTAGTACCCTTTTCCGTTTGGTTTATACTGCTAACATCCATATTAGAAGCCACATCGCCTCTAAGTACAGCACCAGAAGGGAAACGCTGTGATGCTGTTTCGAAACCATTAGCGTGAATGTCGCCAGTAACTTTAGTTTGTAAAACAGGAAGTGTTACTTCCTTGCTAGTCCCCTGCCCGACGGCATTAGTTGCAGTACTGTTGTTGTCTCCTTGGAGCCTAGAAACGGCTTCCTGTAGATCAGAGACTTTTTCTGTCAATGCCAAAATTAAATTTAACAAGTTAATGTCGCCACTGCTGGCAGATTTCTGCCCGCAAGGAAAATCAGGAAAACCTTCTTCGTCCTCGAAGACTGGAGATAAATCAGTGCTCTCCATATTATGAAGATAACAGATGTCTTGTAGGCGTAGAGTGTCAAATCCAAAACTCAAAACATGAAAAGACACAGAATGTAGCAGCAAAAACCAACCAAATCACAAAATATGCTGCTCAGAAGCCAATAACAAGTCCATCTATCTTGAAAAAACGTATTCGATAGTACACATAAAAGCACACAAACAAAACCAGGATAAGCGCTTTCGTCACTGGGACTTCAACAGATCAGTTAACCAAATCACACATAGTTACTTAAATACATACAAAATGCATCATGTGATCAATTAATTAACTTTTCAAGTGAAACCTAACCATTAATAACTAAACCCAGTCCATGAAAAGTAAAAAAGTTAAGTAACTAAATGTGTGTGTTTTTTTGGGGGGGGTCAAGTTTTACACTTTGTGTTTTGGATTGTATGGTTCATGAATTTACATACTGTTTTATAAATTATTTATAACTTCTTTAGTTACTTAACTTTTTTAGGACTGGGTTTAGTTATTAATGGTTAGGTTTCACTTGAAAAGTTAATTAATTGATCACATGATGCATTTTGTATGTATTTAAGTAACTATGTGTGATTTGGTTAACTGATCTGTTGAAGTCCCAGTGACGAAAGCGCTTATCCTGGTTTTGTTTGTGTGCTTTTATGTGTACTATCGAATAAATCGTTTTTTCAAGATAGATGGACTTGTTATTGGCTTCTTAGCAGCATATTTTGTGATTTGGTTGGGTTTTGCTGCTGCATTCTGTGTCTCATTGTGTTTTGAGTTTTGGATCTGACACTCTACGCCTACAAGACATCTGTTGTCCTCACAATATGGAGAGCACCGATTTATCTCCAGTCTTCGAGGACGAAGAAGGTTTTCCTGATTTTCCTTGCGGGCAGAAATCTGCCAGCAGTAGCGACATTAACTTGTTAAATTTAATTTTGGCATTGACAGAAAAAGTCTCCGATTTACAGGAAGCCGTTTCCAGGCTCCAGGGAGACAACAACAGTACTGCAACTAATGCCGCCGGGCAGGGGACTAGCAAGGAAGTAACACTTCCTGTTTTACAAACTAAAGTTACTGGCGACATTCACGCTAATGGCTCCGAAACAGCACCACAGCATTTCCCTTCTGGTGCTGTACTTAGGGGCGACGTGGCTTCTAATATGGATGTTAACAGTATAAACCAAACGGAAAAGGGTATTAATGGCGTTGTGGACAGGGTTTATCGTGACCTAATTGCTGGTTCTATTTACGTTGATCGTTTCAAGGAATGGACTAAACGTGAACATTCTTTTTTTGGTAACAAAAATTTATTGAAAGATAGAAACAACTTGGATGGTAAACTTTTGATTTTAGAGACTAAACTCAATAAAATTAGGGCATTGCAATGTGATAACTCTTATCTTAATGAATGTATCAATTGTAAAAAGGTGCCTAGGGGGCTACCCATGTTTAAGTTTCCCAATGGCCTAAAACACTCTGATCCAGAATGTGGGGAATAGTTAAATATGTTCGATAGGCATGGGATTGAGCTTATGGATTTTATTATTAAATTAAATAATAAAAGGATTAAGTCCCTTTTAGAAGAAGTGGATGATTTAAATGTTAATATTATGAATGATGTGCAATTTAACCATGTGGCTTTTAGGTATAATGTACTGTTTGACAAAGTTGAAAATGAGTTGAATAACAATATTATGAGGAAAAAGAAAAAATTAACTAGAGATGAATATGAGTACAAAAATAATTTGGCTTATGTTTTTCCAAAAGCATATTATGGTACAGAAAACAATGATACTAGGCAATTTTCACCTGGGAATAGAGAAGTGAATGGATCGGTTGGGAACGTTAGTAACTACGATAAAGATTTTCCACCTTTGCGTAGGTCAGAGCAAATCTTTAACAGGAATCAAGCCAGACAGGAGAATGTTTTTTTAGGACCTCCGGGGGAAGGGGGAGCAAGAACAGGTTATCGGAATTCAAATTATCAGAGAAAAAACAGTTACCGGTAAGGGAAATTACAGAAGGGAATGAGATAGAGACAAGTGATGGTATTGTTTTTGAATTCAAATGTTTTAAAATTTTCAACTACGCAGGTTTTCATTGAGTAAGGAATTGTTCCACCTTTTAATGAAGGGACTAAAGTTTGTGCCTACCAAAAGGACTGATATTAGCAAAATTCTTACAGATTTTAGATTATTTGTAAGAAAATTAAACTTTAGATGTTTATTCAAAGAAAAGCTGGGTGATTTTAATAACTCCAAAGCTATTACACATAAGAAAAGCTGTTGGAACCCACCACTTATTCCAATTTTACACACTTTTGAGAAGACTACTGAGCAAGAGATTCACTGTAGCTTAAGGAAACGTGTATAAAAAGCATAACATCACTAAAACTGAAAATGACCTGTTATTTGAACTAAGAAACACTAAGGAAGTTAGATTCATGAAACCAGATAAGGGTGGGGGCATGGTTTTAACAAACACTGTGGATTATAATAATAAAATCACCAGTATTTTAAATGATACCAATAAATATGAATTAATATCGAGAAATGAAATTAATATTAGCTACAGGAAAATTAAGTATTTTTTGGAAGATGCACTACTTCAGGGCACTATTAATGAGGAGGTTTACAATTTTTTATATGTAGAATATCCTTTGATTCCTGTTTGTTTTGGCATCCCTAAAACACATAAGGATGTCAAGGACCCCCCTTATAGATTGATTATAGCTGGTAAAAACAGTATTACTTACCCCTTGGGAGTGTTTATTGATAGATTATTGAAACAGTCCATGAAGCCGGTTGACCATATCCTCCGAGATTCATGGGATTTTTTAAAATTTTTAAAAAATGAGTATTTCAGTAATGAATGTTATTTTAGTACGGTGGATGTAGTGGACTTGTTCACCTCTATTCCCCATGACACAGGATTGGAATTTTTTAAAGATATTTTAATTAAAAATAGTAACCTAGGGGGCAAAATGATTAATTTTTTGTTGGAATTGATGGAAATCATTCTAAAAAATAATTTTTTCACCTTTGAAGGTGAATTTTATAAACAGATCAAGGGGGTGGCAATGGGTAACAGTTGCGCCCCAGTTTTTGCCAACATGGTTCTATATGAATGGGAGAGTAGATTTTTATTTTCTTCGCATTTTAAGGAGGAATGGTCATTATATTTTCGGTTTTTAGATGATTTGTTTATTTTATGGAAGAACGATACCACTTTTCCAAATTTCATGAACTACATTAATAATTTATGTGATTTTTTTAAGTTTACGGGTGAAGGTAATATTAACAATATCCACTATTTGGATGTAACTATCAACAAAGATTATGTAAAGAAATGTTTTACATCAACAGTATTTAGAAAACCAACATTCTCCAACGATTACTTGGATTTTTCTAGTAACCACCCATTTTATATCAAGAAAAACATTGTCAAAGGACAGATGGTGAGGGTTGTGAGGATGTGTTCAGATGGTGATAGGTTGGAAGAAGAAACAAACAAAGTAGGGTCAATGTTTTTGGAAAGGGGTTATCCTCCAGATTTTGTGAAGAATATACAGCAAGAAGTTTGTTCCCTATGGAACATTAGATACATTCCACTTTTAGGAACCGGTGGTGATGGGGTGGCAACCAATAGGATAGAAATAGAAGTTATGTCCTTACCATAACGTTCCATGTGGAGTGTTCATCTCGCCTTTGTTCTTACACATGGGTTCGGAGCCGATCCTCGGCTCCGTGTCGGCCGCTTGCAAGCTCTGCATCGAGAAGAAGCTCGAGATCACCTAATACCCACAATCCCCCTCTGCCTTTACCTCAGATCTAGTTTGCAAGCAAACCAGCCATAGAGAGCACACACACATACCAAAAATTACAATGAAGGATCATCTATATACATATATACATATGTATATATATATATATATATATATATACACACAAGTGTATCATACAATACAACTCTTGCAACTGTAGAAGGAGAATACTCCAGACCAGGCACCAAATCGAACGTTCTTCCTAAGGGTGGGAGTGTAAGAACAAAGGCGAGATGAACACTCCACATGGAACGTTATGGTAAGGACATAACTTCTATATGTGAGAGTGTTCAATCTCGCCTTTGTTCTTACACATGGGTAGCGTCCCTAGCTCCATGATCCTGAGGAACTCACGGGAGAACGTTCTTGAGCACAGTGGAACCAAAGGTTGCCCTATCCCTAGAAACCCTGTCCACTTTGTAATGAGAGATAAATGTATATGGTTTAGCCCAAGTAGCAGCCGCACAAATCGTGTCTAATGGTAAGCGAGCTGCGTGAGCTAAGGATGTAGACACTGATCTCGTAGAATGTCCTTCAGGTTTGACCGATAAGGTTTGATTGGAAGCCTCATAAACGTATGTGATACAATCAGTTAGCCATTTGGAAAGAGTTCGTTTCGTAACTGCTACACCCTTCCTGCTGTCAGCAAAGGCTACAAACAGTTGATCAGATTTCCTGTGATCTTTTGTTCTATCCAAATAAAACCTGAGTTGTCTATGGACATCCAATTTGTGCAACATATACTCTAATTTATTAGAGTGATTTTTGAAGAAGGTGGGTAATTCAATGGACTGATTAATATTATTAGTAGAGCAAACTTTGGGGAGAAAGGATGGATTAGTGCTAAGGATACTCTGTCAGAGTGGAAAATTAAATAAGGGTGTTTAATAGAAAGAGCCTGAAGCTCCGACACTCGCCTAGCGGATGTAATGGCCACCAGGAATAGAGTTTTCCACGATAAAAATTTCAATGGGCAAACTGAGGCTGGTTCAAAGGGGCAACATCAATTTAGAAAGTAAAAGGTTCAGATTCCACGGTGATGTAGGAATTCTAACTGGTGGTCTGATATGAAAAGACCCTTTTAAAAAGCTTTACAAAGTCTGTGAGCCATAATAGGCGCACCACATTCTTCCACATGAAAGTTAGAAATGGCAGCCAATTGCACTCTTAAAGTAGCAGGAGAAGCTCCTTCATGAAACAATTCTGTCAAAAACTCCAAGATCTTGTTCAACGGAGCTATAACAGGGTCCAAATGATGTGAATTAGCCCAGAAGACGAAACGTTTCCATTTACTGGTGTAGGTTTTTGTAGTGGAAGCTTTATGAGAAGCCACTAAAATATTCTGAACCGCCGGTGTAAGGGAATCAGACCTGGCTAGAAAGGAAGGAGCAGCCAAGCTGCTAGATGGAGTGATTCGAGAGATGGGTGAGGAACTCCTGATGAGTGAGTCAGTAGATCTGGCTCTGGGTCCAGCATCCAAGGTCCCCGAATGCGGTGATGCAAGAGAAAGGGGAACCAAATTTGACGAGGCCAGAATGGGGCAATGAGGATTATCGTCCTCTGAAGGTTGTTGGCTTTCTGCAGAAACTTTGCAATCAGGGGAAATGGAGGAAAAGCATAGAGGAGACCCGGGGCCAATCGTGCACCAGCGTCCCTGGGGACTTCCCTGGAGGGGGTAATAGGGCAAAGTAGCTCCTGCATTTGGCGTTCACTGGAGACGCAAACAGATCGCAGGAAGGCTGGCCCCACTTGCGAAATATCATGTTCGCAATTGATTGTTTGAGAGACCACTCGTGAGGCAACAGTATTGCTCTGCTCAGCCTGTCGGCTATGACGTTGGATGACCCCGGGATGTGCGTTGCGATCAGAAAGTGACCCGTGGACTCCGCCCATTGCCAAATTCTCATGGCCTCTCTGCATAGTTGATAAGATCTGGTTCCCCCTTGCTTGTTTATGTACCAGACTACGGACATGTTGTCTGTCTGAACTGCAATAGTCCCTAGAGGAAGAAGGGGAGCAAAGTGTTGCAATGCTAAAACACTGCCCTCAACTCCAGAACATTGATGTGCAGATTGTACTCAGATTGGTCCATTCGCCTTGGACTGTCTGTCCCTGAAAGATGCCCCCACCCTATCAGGGAAGCGTCCGTGGTTATATTAAGCTGACGGTGTGGGTAGCACAAATGGTCTTCCGCTGGAAAGGTTGCAAGTCTGAAGCCACCAAGTTAGGTGTGATTTGCATGTGTTTGTTATCAGAATTTCGTGTCAGAGGTAGCTGTTGGAACGACCATTGTGCAAACAGCAGCCATTGTAGGACTCTCATGTGCAGTCTTCCCAATGGTATCGCAATGAGAGAAGCTGCCATGAGACCCAAGACCTTTAGAACCAGCTTTGCGGGATTTTTGGACGACAGAAGGAGAGAAATGTTGTTTTGAAGTGCGACTATCCTTTCTGTAGGAAGCCTTAGAATCAAATGATGTATCTAATTCGCTCCTATGAATAAGATATGCTGTGATGGCTGTAGTAAAGATTTTTGAAATTTCACGGAAATTCGAGGTGAATACAAAGTTGTAGGGTGTAATCCCTGGCCTGTATCAGTTGACGCCGGGTGGTGGCAGACAGGAGCCAGTCGTCCAGATACGGAAACACCTGGAATCCTAGGCGCCTCAGATGAGACGCTACCACTGCCATGCATTTGGTGAAAACCCTGGGGGCTGAGGTCAGACCAAAGGGCAGGGCTCGAAACTGGTAGTGACTGGCAAGCGCAAATGATCCCTGGACGCCCTGGCCATTTTGATGTGGTAGTATGCGTCCTTCAGATCTATTGAGCACATCCAGTCGTCCTTCTGTAGGAATGGAAGGATCGATTGAAGCGTGACCATTCGGAACTTTTCCTTCTTGACAAAGGTGTTGAGGTTGCTTAGGTCCAGAATCGGCCTCCAGTCCCCTGTCTTCTTTGGAACTAAAAAGAACCTTGAGTAAGTCCCGAATCCTATTTGGTCCGCTGGGACTGGTTGGATGACTCTTTTTCTAGCAGCTTTGAAATTTCTATAGCTGCTGGGTCTCGCAGATGGGGCGGTACATCTGGGAGTTTTTTCTTTGGAATGGGAGTGGATAGGAATGGTATTTTGTAACCTCTGGTAACAACGCTTTTTACCCAGTTGTCTGTAGTAAAGTTTTGCCAGGCCTGAGGGTATAAAGCTAAGCGACCCCCGACTGCCTCCAGAGCAGGACAGTCGGGCCTCCTCTCAGGAGTGCTGGAAAGGTTTTCCAGGGGGGGTATCCCTGTCACCTTGGTTTTGCGGACCCCTCTGCCGCCAGGGGCGTCTTCCACCTCTGCCCCTCCTCTGCCTCTAGAGGGGCATCACCCTGTGTGCCTGGGAAAGATCCTTGGGGTTTTGAAACCACATTTTCCCACCATGTTGCCCTTTGGGGTGCGGTATGGAAGGGTGGAAAACGGACTCCGACAGCAGACAGAGTCTTTCCTTCCTGTTCACACCGGGTAAGGGTCTCCTTTACTTTAGGGCCAAAAAGTGTGGCACCATCAAATGGGGCGTTAGTAAAGGAAGACTTGAAGGCTTCCGCAAATGAACATAAGCGCATCCAGGATTGCCTACGAAGAGCAATCGCTGAAGCCGCTGCCCTACTCGATCCTTCGCGCGTATGATATCAGCCTCATGGATGAGTTAACAATGGATGTAAGGGTATTTAGATGTGCTGAAACTTTCTCTGAGACCGCAGCATCTGTAGTACCCTGGAGGGCATCTCCCAACTCTTTGACTAGATCCCTCTGTAAACGTGTAAAATGGGTCAAATAGTTCAGGGACCGCATAGAAAAAGCCGCTGAACTAAAAATGCGCTTCCCGTATCTGTCCATAGTCCTAGAATCTCTGTTAGGCGGATGGACAGATGAGGAAGATTCCGACATCTCCTTTTCGTGGCGCTGCCACCACCATAGCGTCCACTGGAACTCCTTTAGTGAGGTAAGCCTTGTCTTGGGGTGCAGTGATGTACTTATTAGGCTTCCTAGGGACCGGTTCCACCGTGTCAGGTGTCTCCACGCCCTTGAGCAATCAATTCCATTAACTCATCAAGGCGGAGTGACCCAGGAGGAGGAAGGGCGAGCACCAAATGCCTTCAGCAAGACTGACTCATCCTCAGAAGGGGGGAGGGACTGCCAATCACCTCTCTGCTTCAGGATCTCCAAGATGTCAGAAAAGGAGACATCTTCTGAAGGTGACTTTGGGGACCCTTCTGACTCATCCAAGTCAGTATCGGATATTAAAGATTCTTGTGAAGAATCTAAGTGTCTCCTCTTACACAATCTTTTCCTAGGGACCTCTTCGGGGGGAGCAACCGAAGAAGCCTCCGAGGAAGAGGGGGCACCCCCCAGGGGTGGCTGAGACACCGGTGCTCGACGCTGGGATGTGGCCGTTGGTGCAGAGGAAGATAACGCCCTTTATGGGGAGGAGAGGCTGCTTCTACTGATGTGGTTGTCTGGGTAGACAACACCTTCCTCATGAGATCGAAGGCCCCCGGGTCCTGAGTCGAGGAATCTCGGTTCGAAGAAATGGGAAGAATCCCTGAGACAGGCACCGAAGGTATCGACCCCGAGGACGGAGCCGAATCGATCCGCGCCGAGGCCCCGAGAGGAAGAGTTGGAACCGAAACGTCGGTTTGACTCTCGGCCCCGGAACCAAGGACGGATCGTCGGCTCCGAGACTCCGGTACCGGATCCGACGGAGTCCAGGTGAAAGGAGCAGACCGAGAAAAGGACGGTTCTGGCACCGAGGGCTCCACAATCAGTAGATCAACCTCTTCCGGCTCCAAAGACTGGACAGGTCTCGGAGGAGGAAGGGATGGAGATAATGGGAGGCCTTCAAGTTTCGACACCAACTGGGTGGAAACCGAGATAAGTTTGGACAGGGCCGAATGTTCCAATAACTTCTGCACCACACGGTCCACATCGATATCGGAGAGCTTAGAAGAACGGGTCGAAGGAACCGAAGGAGCCGACCTCAATAGTGTCGAGGAGGAGCTCCATCACCGGTTCCAAGACTCGAGGCTCGAAACTGCCAACAGTTGAACACTCGGCCCAAGTCTGTGGAACCGGTGATCTAACTTTAGTCGAAGAGCTCGGAGCTGATGACTTGGGCTCCGACGTCTTCCATTCCTTCGAGGACTTGGATGCCTGGTCAGAAGCATCCAGAGCCTCCTGAAAGGAAGGTTTTAATAAACCCCTGTCCATTAGTTTCCTGCGCCTATCTGTCATGACCCTCCCACTGAAAGAATGACAAATAGAGCAGTCTTCTTGCAGATGGAGAGGGCCAAGACAGTAGACACAGGAACTATGATTGTCAGTTACTGACATTTTTTGCCCACATTGGCAACGCTTGAACCCTGATTTGGCCTTTTCAGACATGTCACTCTAAGTAGAAAAATAGTCAAATCCAGTAAAAAGTCAAGTCCGGTAAAATTGTCAAATCCAGTAGTGAAAGTCAATCCGGTTGTCAATCCGGTTGTCAAATCCAATAAGGGGTGGTAGGCCCCGAAGAGAACTCTAACTAAGTTTTGAAACTTAAAGGTACCGAGATTCCCTTATACCTTACCACACTCACACAAAATATCACTAAACAGCTTATAACACTAAAGTACCAAGAAAAAATACAAGAATAAAATTCTAAATCTTATCTCAGGTGCTCGAGCTCGACCCAGTGATCGCGAGCTGCAGCGGCAAACTAGATCTGAGGTAAAGGCAGAGGGGGATTGTGGGTATTAGGTGATCTCGAGCTTCTTCTCGATGCAGAGCTTGCAAGCGGCCGACACGGAGCCGAGGATCGGCTCCGAACCCATGTGTAAGAACAAAGGCGAGATTGAACACTCTCACATCACAAAGATTATTCACAAGCCATGGTGATCACCTATGGTGAAACTGCGAATATGGTAAAGCAAATTATTTCTAACAACTGGTCCATGTTAAAAATTAATAATGATATTTTTAAGTTAATGGGACCAGAGCCTTGTTTTACATATAGAGTGGATTTTAATTTAAAGTCCTTGCTGGAACAAAAATTTAGAACAAACAACCCAAAGAAGAAGGGTACCCGTAAATGTGGTTGTTGTGAGTATTGCTCTTTTATTAATGAAGATGAGTTTTTTTAAAATAGACTCTCTGGACCTGGTAGTACCCTTAGCACAAGGTTCATGTGTGTCCAAGGGGTTAGTATATTTGGCCAGCTGTTCGACATGCGCTTGTTATTATATAGGGAAGACAGAGAGAAGACTTAATCGTAGAATTTACGAACATCTCTACTGTATTAATAAAAAGGATGATAGAAATGCCTTAAGTAAGCATATCAAGGCATTTCCCAACCACAAATTTAGGTTTGCCATTTTGGAAATAGTACCCCAGAATGTAAGAGGGGGTGACTGGAAAAATTCATTGTTGAGGGTAGAATCTAAATGGCAATTTAGACTCATTTCTACTTTATTCCCAGGTTTAAACGAAAATATTAGTATCAAGCCTGAATTAAAATATAGGGTGGGTACGCTTTAATTTATTTGGCCATTTTAGTATAGTGAAGGTTTTAAATGTGTGTGTTTTTTGGGGGGGGTCAAGTTTTACACTTTGTGTTTTAGATTGTATGGGTCATGAATTTACATACTGTTTTATAAATTATTTATAACTTCTTTAGTTACTTAACTTTTTTACTTTTCATGGACTGGGTTTAGTTATTAATGGTTAGGTTTCACTTGAAAAGTTAATTAATTGATCACATGATGCATTTTGTATGTATTTAAGTAACCATGTGTGATTTGGTTAACTGATCTGTTGAAGTCCCAGTGACGAAAGCGCTTATCCTGGTTTTGTTTGTGTGCTTTTATGTGTACTATCGAATAAATCGTTTTTTCAAGATAGATGGACTTGTTATTGGCTTCTGAGCAGCATATTTTGTGATATGGTTGGTTTTTGCTGCTACATTCTGTGTCTTTTCGTGTATTCACTTATAGTTGTAATATTAGTAAGATTTATGAAATTGTGAACAGGAATTTGGGGATACTGAATACAAATGAGAAAGTCAGACAGGTGATAGGAGCTAGACCACAATATGGTTTTAGAAACAGTAGGTCCTTGAAGAGACAACTGTGTTATAAGACTGCAAAGCAAGGGTTATACACCCCAGTCACATGAGAGGGTACCTACTCTTGTAGATGTTGTAAAGCCTATATATACATCCACTCTGGTAACTATTTTGAGCAACCACATAAGGGTTTTGTTGTAGAGACATCGCTATATGCTGACTGTGGTACAAATGATTTAATTTATTTTTCAAATTGTGTTGAATGTTGTGTTCATTATATATGTAAGACCAACAGAAGTTTCAGAAGATGCATCTTAGAACATGTGGGTGATATAAGGAATAGGAGAACTAAGAGCGTGTTGGCACATCATTTAACAGAGAAAGGTAATGAACATAGTTTTAAATTTCTAGTGTTGGAAGTGATGGGTAAGAATATAAGAGGAGGTGACATTAAGACTTTCACTGAAGAGAGGGAACAGCAATGGATTATACACCTGGAAGCTGATAAGTTTCCAGGCATTAATGAATGAGCCTCCCTGAAATCCCATCTGAAGCTACGTCCTTTGAAGCATTGAGTTTGTTTTATGCTGCATTTTTGTATAATTTTTTAAAAATGTTTTTAATGATTTTTGGATACATTTTGAATTTTGTGAGGTGTAGAATTATTGAGGTTAAGATTTATTTAATATATAAAAAGTTTTTTACAATGTTTGTAAGCATCATTACCAATATGGTTTTTATACTATGTTCACTGTGTTTTTAAATGATTATTGATGTCTTAATCAGTTCTTTTTTTCTCATTAGCTTCATTGCATTTAAATACAGATGGTTTGACTGTTATGATTTATATCTGAAGAAGCTACCTGACAGGTAGTGAAAGCGCTTACTTTTTGTGCCAGTTTTATTGTTTTGTATAGTTTTTTTTATGTCTTAGTAAAGTTTCACTTACTTCACCGTGGTGTGCACCTAGCGTTTTCTCAGAACTGTCTAAGAACCCAGAAAGGACTGACCTGACAAAAACAGCTCTGTTTTTTGGAAAAGGCATCTACTTTGTAATGCTTGGTGAAAATGTGCAATTAAGACCAGGTAGCTGCTTCCAGAATTACTCTGGAATCGACCCCCCTTGTAGAAAGCTCTCGTGGTAAGTGTAAGGCTTGTAAGTTTATTGTACCATGTTTTTCTTTTATTAATAATATCAAATTTAACACTAAACATTTTTTTCATTGTAATTCTGTAGGTGTTGTTTATTCATTACAATGCCCATGTAAAAAATTCTACATTGGGGAAACAAAAAGAGCATTTAAAGTGAGGCTTCTAGAACATATCAGGGATATAAATAATGGGAATGAGGAAAGCCCTGTAGCCTTGCATTTTTCACAATTTCATGGTGGCAACAGTAATTTTCTTATAGGGACCGTTTTGGAACAGGTTTGTATTTCTGCACATCAAAATGTGAATATTAAATCACTTTTACTACGTAAAGAAGCTATGTACATTTTAAAATTTAAAACAATGTCTCCATTTGGTCTGAATGAAGATTTTAATTGGAAAGTGTTGCTTAATTGATTGCTAATTAATATGATATTATGTAATTAGCACTTGTATTTGAGTATATATTGGTATATGTTTTTCTATGATACATACTCCTTGAAGGCTTTGGCCGAGACGTCAGAGAGTTTTATAATAAACCTTTTGGTGGATTCCTGTGGCTGCTGTTTTTCTCCATTAATGAATGAGTCTCCCTGAAATCCCATCTGAAGCTACGGCCTTTGAAGCATTGAGTTTGTTTTATGCTGCATTTTTGTATAATTTTTTAAAAATGTTTTTAATGATTTTTGGATACATTTTGAATTTTGTGAGGTGTAGAATTATTGAGGCTAAGGTTTATTTAATATATAAAAAGTTTTTTTTACAATGTTTGTAAGCATCATTACCAATATGGTTTTTATACTATGTTCACTGTGTTTTTAAATGATTATTGATGTCTTAATCAGTTCTTTTTTTCTCATTAGCTTCATTGCATTTAAATACAGATGGTTTGACTGTTATGATTTATATCTGAAGAAGCTACCTGACAGGTAGTGAAAGCGCTTACCTTTTGTGCCAGTTTTATTGTTTTGTATAGTTTTTTTTATGTCTATTTAGTAAAGTTTCACTTACTTCACCATGGTGTGCACCTAGCGTTTTCTCAGAACTGTCTAAGAACCCAGAAAGGACTGAACTGACAAAAACAGCTCTGTTTTTTGGAAAACAAAACATCACTTTGTAATGCTTGGTGAAAATGTGCAATTAAGACCAGATAGCTGCTTCCAGAATTACTCTGGAATCTACCCCCCTTGTAGAAAGCTCTAGAAGAAGCTACTGCTGTAGTAAAATGAGATTTTGGGAAAGAGCAAGGATTTGAGATTGCAATTTTAGTAAAAACAGATGGACCTAGAAATCCAGCTAGTAACAGTCTGTCTAGATACCGTCTGGCCCAGCTTAGAGTCTAGGAAGGAAACAGTCTGACTTACAAATAACCACTTAGGCTCCAAGAAAAAAAAACAATAATATCCAAAAGAAGTTCAAATGGATGGTGAAGCAATAAAGCGCTGAGAGCTGGAAGCAAAGTCCCAATGTTTATTTACAAAACCAACGACATCCAACAACACTAACGTTCCCAATGTGGGCTTGACAAATACATACATAGCTTAAATACCCCTCCCAATAAAAGAAAATCAAATAATGAAACAACTGATTTCATGTTATGCCAATTAATAAAAAGTTATGTACCTACCATAACGTTCCATGTTAGTTGTCTTCTCTCGCCTTCTTTCTTGCTGGATGGGTTCGGAGCCGATCCTCGGCTCCGACTCGGCACTTGCTAAGCTCGAGAGCTAATTTTACCAGCTCGAGGCAACCCTATATCCCATGATGCAAGGCGGAGACTACCCAGATCTCGTTTGGTAGCTAAGGAAATAGTAATATATTCTTCCAACTGTAGAGGAGGAAGAAAAAGTAACAAAACTAAATAACATCATAATCCTCTACAAAGGATCAACCTAATCTAGTGACACTAGAAGCTGAATAGCTAGAAAAGGAATAAAACCTCTTAATAGAAGAGGCATAACCTTCTCAGTCTGACCAGGCTAGAGGGATGGAGGGCGGGACGCAAGAAAGAAGGCGAGAGAAGACAACTAACATGGAACGTTATGGTAGGTACATAACTTCTTAATGTTAAGTTGTCAATCTCGCCTTCATTCTTGCTGGATGGGACCGCGTCCCTAGCACCTCTATCCTGGGTGGCTCAATGGAACAGACTCTTGAGAACGGTGGAACCAAAATTCGCTCCGTCTCTGGAGGCCAAGTCTAATTTGTAATGTGAAACAAAGGTATGAGGAGAGGCCCATGTGGCTGCTGCACAAATAGTGTCTATTGGAAGTCTAGCTTGAAAAGCTGTCGATGTAGCTAGAGCTCTGGTAGAATGGGCTTTTGGCTTAGAAATCAACTCTTTGCCTCTGAGCTGATAAATGTAAGTAATCACAGAAGACAGCCATCTTGGAAACTGGAAGGCCTTTCCTGTTCTCTGCATAGGATAGAAACAGTTGATCAGATTTCCTAAAAAGTTTAGTTTTGTCCAGATAATATCTGAGCTGGCGGTGAACATCAAGACAATGTAACTTTTGTTCCGCTCTATCAGAATAATTCGGGAAAAACACTGGAAGATCAATGGATTGATTTAAGTTCGTCTGCGATGCCACTTTTGGTAAGAAAGACGGATTTGTCCTTAGAGATACCCTATCTTTGTGGAAGATTAAATAGGGAGGACGAATGCAGAGAGCATGAAGCTCAGATACTCTCCTGGCAGAAGTAATGGCGACTAGAAAAAGTGTCTTCCAAGAAAGAAATTTCAAAGAACAGGCAGCCAGGTTGAAAGGGGAAGAATCAAGGATGTTGAAATTAAATTTAGATCCCACTGTGGTGGGGGGTCTCTAATCGGAGGTTTAAGTAAAAAGATACCTCGAAGGAATGCCTTGCAAAGTTTATGTGACATAATGTTGTGGTCCAAAAGGCCTATATGAAAATTCGAAATGGCTGCCAGCTGAACTTTTACTGTGGAGGAAGAGGATCCTGAATGAAAAATCTCAGCTAGGAAGTCCAAGACCGAATGAATCGGAGCAGTATAGGGGTCTATGTTCCTAGCTTTTGCCCAAAAGGAGAAACGTCGCCATTTACTAGTGTAAATCTTTCTGGTAGAAGATTTTAGGGAAGCTACTATGATATCCCGGATGGGATTAGAAATCATAGGAAGCCTGGCTAAGGATGGAAGTGGAGCAACCAAGCAGTGAGGTTGAGAGAAGGTATGGATTGGTGCAGCTGCCCCGACTGGTGGGTCAGAAGATCTGGAACCGGGTCCAGATGCCATGGCTGTACCAAAAGATAACGATGTAGGAACGGAAACCATATCTGTCGAGGCCAATAAGGGGCAATGAGAATCAACTTGGCTCTCAAGGCGGTTGCTTTCTGAATTAGTTGAGGTATCAGCGGAAAGGGGGGAAAGGCATAAAGAAGTCCCCGGGGCCAATCTTGGGTTAGAGCGTCTCTGGGGGGATGGCCTGGAAGGGGGAAGAGAGAGAAGAAGTCTGGGCATTTGCTGTTTTGAGATGTAGCAAAAAGGTCGCAGCAAGGAAGGCCCCACTTCTGAAAAATCTCTTCCATCACTGATTGTTTGAGAGACCACTCGTGAGGCATGAAGATAGCTCTGCTGAATCTGTCCGCTATGATGCTGGATTTCCCGGGGATATGCATTGCTATCTGAAATCGCTGGAAGAGATTGCCCATTGCCAAAGTCTGAGAGCCTCTCGACACAGTGGATAGGACTTGGTTCCGCCCTGTTTGTTGATATACCACACTACGGACATATTGTCCGTTTGGACTGCAATAGTTCCCAGGGGAAGAGAGTCGTTGAGGGCTTGCAACGTTAAAACACCTCTCTCATCTCCAGGACATTTATGTGCAGATGGTATTCGAAAGGTTGCCAAGTGCCATGGACCATTCTGCCCTGATAATGCCCCCCCACCCGATCAGGGAGGCGTCCGATGTAACCGTGACAACCGGGGCAGGAGGAACAAAGGGTCTGCCCTGATGGACTTGAGGGGACGATATCCACCAGGTCAGATGCCTTTTGCAAGTTGGAGTTACTGTGATCTTGTGACGCATGGGAAGTTGTTGAAAAGACCATTGGGCGAATAGCATCCATTGTAGAAGACGCATGTAAAAGCGGGCAAAGGGAAGAAGTGTTATGGCGGCCGCCATAAGACCCAATACTTTCAGAGCAAATCTGGCCTGAATTTTGTTGCTGAGAAGAATCACCTGGACGTGACTTTGAATGTCCAAGATCCTTTGGTCTGTTAACTTTGCTGAAAGTTGTACGGTGTCCAATTTTGCACCTATAAAAGTAATAGATTGACAAGGCGACAAGGCAGATTTTTTGAAATTTATAGAAATCCCTAGCCCTCTGCAAATGTGAATGGTGTAATCTCTGGCTTGGAGAAGTTGATGCCTGGTGGTGGCAGTGAGGAGCCAGTCGTCTAGATATGGAAACACCTGGAATCCTTGATGTCTCAGGTGAGCCGTAACCGCTGCCATACATTTGGTGAACACTCTGGGGGCTGTAGTGAGTCCAAAAGGCAGGGCCCTGAATTGGAAGTGACTGGTCCCCAGCCGAAAACGGAGAAATCTTCTGGAGCATCTGTGAATTTTTATGTGATAGTACGCATCCTGAAGATCTATCGAGCACATCCAATTGTCCTTGCCCAGAAAGGGTAGAATGGACCGAAGCGTGACCATCCGGAATCTTGATTTCTTTACAAACTTGTTTAGTTTGCTCAGATCTAATATTGGTCACCAGTCCCCTGTCTTTTTTGGAACTAAAAAGAACCTTGAGTAGATTCCGGATCCTATTTGGTCTGCTGGGACTGGCTGGATGGCTCTTTTTGCTAGCAGTTTTGATATTTCTAGTACTGCTAGTTCCCTTAGACCGGGTGGAACGTCTGGAAGGGTTCCCTTTTGCTGAATTGGGGTTTGAATAAAGGGAATTTTGTAACCCTTGGATATAATCGACTGTACCCATTTGTCTTGAGAAAGGGAAAGCCACGCTATTGGGTACAGTGATAATCTTCCCCCGACTGCCTCCGAAGGTAGACAATCGGGCAACATCTCAGGGATGCTGGAAGGGTTTGTCAGAAAGAGGCTCTCTGCTACCCTGATTCTGCGGACCCCCTCTGCTCCTAGGGCGGCGTCTATTATTGTTACCCCCTCTGCCTCTGGGGGTTAACTGACTTCGTGCGTCAGGCGTGACTCCTTGAGATTTGCAGAACCACATTTTCCCTCCCTTCTGTCCTTTGGGGTAAGGTCTTGAAGGGGTGGAGAAACGGACTCCTACAGCAGAAAGAGTCTTGCCATCTTGTTCGCATCTAGTCAAAGTGTCTTTCACTTGAGGTCCGAACAAGGTTGAACCATCAAAAGGGGAGTTTGTGAAGGACGCCTTGAAGGGATCTGCAAAATTACAAAGCCGCATCCAGGACTGACGCCTTAAAGCCACTCCTGTGCCTGCGGCCCTACTCGCTCCATCGGCTGCATAAGAAATGAGCCGCATAGAGGAGTTAACAATGGAGTTAAGGATTCCTAGCTGTGAGCTAATCTTATCCTGAGACCCAGCAGCTGACGGATCCTGTAAAACTTCTCCCAACTCTTTAAGAACATCTCTTTGAAGGCGGGTGAAGTGGCACAAGTAGTTCAGCGATCTCATGGCAAAAGTCGCTGAAGAAAAAAATCCACTTGCCGTACCTGTCCGTAGTCCTAGAATCCTTGTTAGGAGGATGGACAGGTACTGAAGGATCAGCTAGTTCCTTCTTGGTGGCAGCAGCCACCACCATGGCATCAACTGGGGCACCCTTTGTCAAATATTGTCTATCTGGTGGGGCCGTAATGAATTTTGAAGGCCTCCTAGGAATAGGTTCCACCGAATCCGGAGCCATCCACGCCTTCCGAGCCACTACATCCATAAGAGGTTCGAAAGGCAGAGACACCCAGGAGGTGGAGGGTCGAGATCCGAATGCCTCCAGGTATACTGACTCGTCCTTGGAAGGATTAAGGGAGGGCCAGTTCCCCCTCTGCTTAAGGAGTTCAAGAATGTCTGAGAAAGAGACATCCTTAGAGGAGGACCTTGGGGATCCCTCCGACTCATCCAGGTCAGTATCAGATGCAATAGACTTGGGGGAGTCTAGATGTTTCCTCTTACATGTCCTCTTACGCGGAGGTTCATCTGACGGATCAGGAGAAGCCTCGGAAGAGGAAGATATTCCCAATGGGGAAACCTGAGGCGTTGGATCTCTGGGTCCAGGAGCAAGAGAGTGGGAAGAGACGTCAGCAGGCACTGTAGTGTGAGGAGCTGATGGAACTGTCCGTTGACTAAGCCCAGGGGCTAGTACACTCCTCATCACCTCGAAGGCTCCCCCATCAGAGAGACCAGAAGGCTCCTGCTCCGAAGAGATAGGAACTCCAGGCCTCACCGAGAGGGAAGGCTCCGAGGCAGATGTCGGGGCTGAGCTCACCAGCGAAGCCCCGAGAGGGAGAACGGGGTCGGACAAGGGTCCGATGCCACTCGCCCCCTCGGAGCCGACGAGAGAGACCATACGCCCGGATCCCTCCAATGAAGGCCTCAAGGAGGAAATCGGAGCAGAGGACAATGGAGCCGAAAGGGGTGGTATCGGCTCTGAAGCTACAACGGTCATGGTTCCGAGGAGCTCCGGCTCTGAGCTCTGTAAGAGAGTCGAAGGAGGAATGTTTGGTGGATGTGAAATAGCTACCGTCTGTTGAGACGGGCTATGAAGCATCTGGGCCAATGCCTGAGACTTTAATAGTCTACTCACCACTCTCTCGAGGTCGTGATCAGACAGCCTGGACGACAGAGAACAACAACTCCGATAGCTCCGCTCCGAGAGCAAGGGTGATGTCGGTGCCGAACGTATCGACTCTAATGAGGGGGATCGAGATCTCTTTTTAGAGATCGATGGAGCCAAAGGAGCCGAGGATACGTCGGCTCCAGCCAGAGCCGACACTGAATGTCCAGATTGGGCAGTATCGGCACCGATACTGTGACTGCCATAATGGAAGGATCGGCTCCGGCCGGAGCCGATCTCGACACTGGTGAAGATAAACCAGTAGCCGACGGCTTGGAACTTTCAGCCAAAGGCTTGATAGGTTTCGAGGGCTTCCCCGGCGCCGACTTAGTCGGGGAGCTCTCAGGCTTTAATAAGCCCCCCAATATCAATTTATTTCTGCACTCCTGCAGGACTCTTGGGCTGAAAGCATGACAGATATCACAAGAGTCCTGCAGGTGCAGAGGTCCCAGGCAGTAAACACAAGAAGTGTGACCGTCTGTCAGAGACATCTTCTGACAGCACGAGTCACACTTCTTGAAGCCTGAGACCTTTGTGTCCTTCGACATAGCTGTGTCGAGGAAACACAAGTTGTCAAAAACAAAACACCAACACACACACACAAAAAACACCCAATCCAAAAATTTAAACTAAACAGGGATACAACACAGTCAGACACAAACAATCCCTGACAGGAAAAAATTAGGAAGGGGAAGGCCTAAGGCCTAACCTAGGGAAAGGGGATAAATAACTCAAAAAAAAGGGAACACTAACGGGAATAGGGTTAAAGTAAGCGTTAAGGTTAACAAAAAACAACTATAGTTATGAAAATTAAAGGGGTGAGACTGAAGTCCTATTATTCAGAAACTTACCTGGAGCTGGTAAAAAAAGGCACCTTGTTAGCGAAGTGGCAAACAAGATCGGGAAGTCTCCGCCTTGCATCATGGGATATAGGGTTGCCTCAAGCTGGTAAAATTAGCTCTCGAGCTTAGCAAGTGCCGAGTCGGAGCCGAGGATCGGCTCCAAACCCATCCAGCAAGAATGAAGGCAAGATTGACAACTTAACACTGAGACCTAACCCGTCTAACCAATTATACAGAAAATCTGTATGTAATACTTGCAATGTTCCAGACTAGTAATTTTAATTTCACATATAATAACATTAAAACTCCTTTGGAATAAAACCTTTTAAAATATTCAAGCTTAAAAAATTAATACAAAAACTAATATGTATAGGAACACCACACTTAAAAACATAGTTCAAACACATTCAAAACCATCAGCTCCTTATTAAATATTCAGTAAGTATCATGTTAAAATTCATGTTTAGAAATCATGTTTAAAACATCAAGTTTAAAAGCTCTCTGAGGAAAAGGGTGTTAAAAGTTAAGTAAGAATTAAAACCTTTTGTTGGGTAATTGCTATATAATACCCTTCCATTTATAATTTAGCTGCCCTTAGCTTTAAAGGGAAGTTTTTGATATATATTCATTCAGTCCTGTTTTTTTAATAGCTTCCAGGGTGATCTGCCACCAGAGCTCCTTATATTCAATAGTCTCTTCCCACAAACCACCCTGTTCATTTTTGTACACCTTTTCAAGGACAAAAAATAAGTACTGGGCACTGCTACATTCTTGTCTGTGCTTATACTAGACATTAGTACTGTTCATATTCTGTAAATCATGTGTGTGCTCATATATTCTTTTTCTTAATCTACACTCTGTTTTACCGATGTAAAATGCACAACACACCTGACACTTTGCCAAATAAATAAGTCCACTTGTGTCACAATTTATGAATTCTTTACCTTCTAAGACAATGTTTCTACACTCTAAATAAGTACTTTATTGTAAACATATCCACACTGTGAACAATGCCCACACTTGAAGGTTCCTTTCCTCTTTTTATTCTTTACAATTCCCCTTTCATGACTGGATTTAATAGGTTTTTCAAATTACTGGAATTTTTATATACAATTTTGATTTTATCCTTTATTACTTTGTCCAAGTCAGTAAAGGCAACAAACCTATCCCACTCATTAACACGAACAAAAAACCACCTCCAAGCCAATAACTAGTCCCCGTCACTCACGAAGGTATATAAGGTGTATAAATGGTTACCACCACTCTAGGCAATCTTTTCACCATACTTTATTAAATAAAATCACATAAATCCATAGCAAAAAGGGTCAAGCTCTTTCGTCAAACAGACTTCCTCAGAACCACATGATGCATTCTATGTGGGCAAGACTGTAAATAAACTCAAACGAAGGATTTCATGTCATCTGTCAGAAATCCGCTCTGGATGTAAAAATAATGCACTAGCCAAACACCTTTCTCTTCATAAAGGACACACAGGTTTAAGTTCCAGTTCTGGATCGCATAGACATGGGTGATCTTGAAGGAGACATCCCGAATATTCTGGAGAAACATGAACTCATGTGGCAATTAAAACTGAACTCTTTTAGAAAGCCTGGACTAAACTACTACTGTTCAATTAAAAGTGCACTGGAACTTAGAAAATTGCCACATTGTTTACATGACTAATTGTATTTTATTTTTTTCTACAAATTGGTTTTAAATACCATTTTAAATCATTTGAAATTTAAGTGTATATTTTGTTTCCATCATCATACACACACACACACACACATATATATATATATATATATATATATATATAATTTAATTTATTTATTTCTGGTTCTCTTTTTTCCGCTTTATTCAAAATGATGGTAATAAAAATACTAACTAATTACACAATTATATAGGTTTTTAGGGTTCTTGTACACAGACCTGAAGAAGTCTAGAAGGACGAAAGCGATCTTTGTTAACAATAGGTTATGAAAATAGAAACTGATTTTTACATGCAAAATGTATATGTATATATTTATATATAATTTTTGATCGCAAAATTAACTAAGACTGATATATTTCCGGCCATGTAGTATATTGCCTTGTATAAAATCACAGACTTAATAATCTACTTAATTTGGTTAAATAAGATGTACCATTAAAGTACATTAGGGCTATATATTATTATGACAGCTACTAGGTAGGGCAGGACCAGCTCCAGTGTCACACTGATGGGGGAAGGGAGGTGAATTTAACATGTGCACCAATAACACTTTGTTTCACAGCACAATAAACCACTCCCATGCCTGATAAAAAGTATATATATATATATTTAGAAAGCTTGTGAGGAAATATTTCTCTATTTTTGTTTTACTTGGATCGCTTGTCTGTATACTTAATAAAGGATTTTTGACTGGAAACAGACTGCCTGCCTTGCTTGGATTACTTTCAAATTCTTAGTATGCTGTAGAATTATATATTTTCTATTATTACTTTTTGACTTGACGAGTTTACGTTCGCTACTTCTACTACTATTGTCTGATCTGATTAATATACAGTGATTAACTAGAAATATATGGACTGAAAATCTTCCACACAGAGAAACAGTTATAAAAAGTATAAAGTTAAAGGTTGCGACTGGAATACAACTCGTGTACTAGAATAAAATACGAAATGAGATTCGAGGAATTGTTAGCTCACTAAAGGCTTTATGGGCAGAGGGAGGAGTTTAAGAGTTGGATCTGAAGTCTAGTGCATTCAGCTAGGTTGGATCCGGTACCCACACGTTGAGAAAGAATGAAAAAGACATCAGATCTAGACAACTAACCCTGAATGGGTGCTGGCTATGTCACTGCTTATGATTTTCTAGCAGCTGTCTTTCTTTTCCTCCATTAGCAGCTGCTGCACTTCCTCAGTAAATAGTTGCCTAAAAGGAATAAGGAACCTATCATTCAGCAGACAATTTGAAGATGACTGACATTGGGTGTATCAAACACCCCTGTTCTTGTGAGAATAGATACAGTCGACGAGGAAGCTTGTGGCAACTGGCCCAGCCCATTTCAAAAGAGAGAGAGAAAGAATAGTTGTGTAAAATCTTACCATAACCATAGATGTCCCTTGCTTCCATGTTGCAGTATTCATAATCTTTGGGGTTAGCCTCCGCCTAGCAACCTAAACGCCTGGCCAGTATCCAAACGCTTTAGTCACTGCAAGATAAGTGGGATGTCTGACATTGGCCACAGGGTCTGTGGGCCATAAAAGTCACATCTGCAAGTACCTTCCCTCAGACAGTACAGTTGTGTGCACTTACCATAAATGTAGATATTCGAGTGTATTCATTGTTGCAGTAATCACTTTTGGGTTATCTGCCTTCAGGTAGTTCTCAGCCAGCCTGAATACCAGAGTCTTCGGATTTCTGCATCGGATGCGGTCTCCTCTTCCATGACATCAGGTCGTCAGGGGTATAAAACATGTAGCCGACGCCATTACATCAGTTTTTCTTGCCCCAGATGTCAGTTGCCCCCACAATAGGAAGCAATTGTATGGTACGGTACACCCCCATCAAAAAGCAAATACACCAGAAAAAATAAATATACCAAACAAGAAGGAAAGGTAGAGCCAAGAGAAGTCAGGGGGCTGGAGGGAGGGTAACCAGGACTGCAACAGTGAATACATTCGAACATCTACATTTATGGTAAGTGTACACAACTGTACTATGTTCTTCATGTTTCACTGTTGCAGTCATCACACTTGGGTTGATTCCCAAAGCTAAGGAAGGGAGAAGGAAGTTAAAGAGCATTAGGGCCAGCTATTAAGCCCTGCAAGACTGCAGTGGCAAATCCAGCTCTGGATTTAGAAAAGACAGGCATGTGGTAATGCTTGGTGAAGGTATGTACGGAGCTCCAGGTAGCAGCTTCTAGGATGTCCCTGGCAGGGACTCCTCTGAGAAAGGCTGTAGAGGTAGATGCAGCCCTGGTGGAATGTGATCTTATCCCTGTGGGGTAGGTTTTCCACGGTGCTTGTAGCAGAAATGAATGCAATGGGCTATCCATTTGGAAATGGTTTGCTTTGAAATGGCCTTCCCGTCTGCACCTGCAGCAAAGCCAACTAGCAGCTGTTCAGATTTTCTGAGAGGCTTAGTCCTGTCCAAATAAGATCTAAGTTGTCTGTGCACATCCAGACAGTGCAGTATTCGTTCCCCTTTGTTTTGTGGATTAGGGGAAAAAGTAGGCAAATGAATGGACTGATTTAGAGCCACACTAGACACCACCTTGGGCATAAAGGAAGGATTAGTCCTGAGGGAAGCCCTGTTCGCATGGAAGATAATGAAGGGTTCCACTGCCATGAGGGCCTGCAATTCAGACACTCTTCTTGCTGAAGTGATGGCTAGAAGGAAGGCTGTTTTCCAAGAAAGGAATTTAAACTCTGCTGTTGTAGCTGGCTCATAGGGGGAAGAGTGATCTTTTCCAATACAAAGTTAAGGTCCCAGGCTGGAGTGGGAGCTCTACTGGCGGGGGGGTCTTACATTTTTGGCCCCTCTAAGGAATTGTTTTAGTAGGGGGTGAGAGAAGAGGGGTGGTTCAGTATTATAATGTGCTGAAATGGCAGAGGCATGAATTTGAATTGACGAGAAGGATAGGTCCTTGTGGAGCATTTCTGTTAAGTACTGTAGAATATGAGGTAAGCTGGGCACCACTGTGCCCATCCCCTGAGCCTGGCTCCAGGACCAGTATCTTTTCCACTTTTCAGCATAGGATTTTCTAGTACTAGGCCTCCTTGCCTCCAGAATGATATCCAGCACCTGCTTACTGAAGGATGGCTAGAGGAGTGCTCAAGGAATTAGCCAGGCAGCAAGGTTCAGGGTTTGAAGCTGAGGGTGCAGAATCTGGCCCGCCTGCTGGGACAGCAAGGAAGGGGTCAGAGGCAGGTGCTATGTTTGCAGCAGTGTCATACTGCGCAAGAGGGGGTACCAGTGCTGGCGGGGCCAGTCTGGTGCAATCAGTATTGTCCTTGGCTTGTCCTGTTTGATCTTTAGTAGAACCTTCGAGAGGAGAGGCAGAGGGGGAAAGGCATAAACAGAGAGGCTTTCCCAGGTAAAGGACAGGGCATACACTTTCCAAGCTTGACTGTGGGGAGTTCTTGTGCAGAATTTGTCCAACTGGTAGTTCTGAGGGGAGGCAAACAGGCCTACTGCTGGAGTCCCCCATTTGTTCCTCAAGAGGTTGAATATTTTGGGTTCTAGTTTCCATTCGTGTGGGTCCATGAGACTTCTGTTCAAGTCACCTGCCAGTGAATTTAGTTTGCCTGGCAGGAATTGAGCTTGTAGGTGTACTTGGTAGCTCAAGGCTGTGTTTCACAGAGCCATGGCTAGTTTGCAGAGAGGGTACAAGTGGGTTCCCCCCTGCTTGTTTATGTACCACATAACTGTGGTGTTGTCTGTCTTTACCAATAGTTGTCCTGGAAGAATACGGTCTTTGAAGGCTGTCAGAGCATTCTGTACAGCTAACATTTCTTTTTGATCGATATGCAGGTGCATCTGTCTCGGGTTCCATTTGCCCTGAATGCAATGCCCTGCCATGTGAGCCCCCCATGCATAGTCTGACGGGTCTGTTATGGTTTGGGCGGCAGGGGGTAGAGTGAAAGGGAGTCCCTTGTTGTGGTAGCAGGCCTCTTCCCACCAAAGGAACTCTGTCTTCATACAAGGAATGATAGAAATCATTGTTTCCAGGTCCTGAGAATGTTGACATCATAGGCTTTTTAGATACCACTGGAGTTTCCTCATATGCAGTCTTGCATATGGAATTAGTAGAATGCAAGTGGACATGAACCCCAGGGCTTGCAGTATTTTCCTTGTAGACAGCTGGGGTTTTGTGGCCAATAGTTTGAAGTAGGTTGTCAAACTTGTTTCTCTGGAGTGAGGAATGCCATTTGTGAAGCTGTGTTCAAGCTTGCTCCCAGGAATACAATCCGTTGTCAGGGTACTAGGTGAGATTTCTTTTCATTGATGGTATACCCCAGTGAGGCTAGAAGTTTCTTTACGAATGCCAGATGTTGTAATAGCAAGTCCTGGCTTTCTGCCTGAATCAGACAATCGTCCAAGTACGGGTAAATCTGAATATTTCTCTGCCTGCAAAATGCAATGGCTGGAGCTGGACACTTTGTGAATACCCTGGGCGCAGTAGATAAGCCAAACAGAAGTGCAGAGAACTGATAGTGCATGGAGCCTGCCCTGAAACGTAGGTATTTCCTGCAAGAGTCCCTTATTGGGATGTGCAGGTAAGCTTCCTTTAAGTCTAAGGTTGCCAGCCAGGCATCCTTGGCTAGCATAGGAAAAAGCTGTTGGAAGAGTTAGCATTTTGAATTTTGGAACTATCAGCAAGGTGTTGAGAATAGAGAGGTCCAGGATAGGAAGCCAGGAGTTGTCTTTTCTGGGTACCAGAAAAAGTCTTGAATAAAAACCTTGTCCGCTTTGTTCTGCTGGGACAGGTTGAATAGCCTGGACACTGAGAAGAGAAAGAAAGTACAGTTTTGTACCTACCATAAATGTAGATGTTCGAATGTTCACACTGCTGCAGTCATTACACTTGGGTTATCCTGCTGTCAGGCGGTCCAGCAGTCGGCCAGAGTTCCAAAGTCTTGGTCCTAAAACATATATAAAAAATAAACACACTACCTTCAGTTACAAGCAAATACACCACAAAGGTTGTATAGGATAGAAAGGTATAGATAAGTCCAGCTAGGACAGAGGGGAGGGAGGGTAACCTGGACTGCAGCAGTGTGAATACTCTAACATCTACATTTATGGTAGGTACAAAACTGTACTATGTTCATAGTGTTACACTGCTGCAGTCATTACACTTGGGTAAAATCCCAAAGCTAAGGTTGGGTGGCTGGTCTATAGAGAGTTAGGATTGGCTATGAGGCTCTGCAGAACTGCAGTGGCAAATCCTGCTCTGAATTTAGAGTAAAGAGGCAAGTGATAATGCTTGGTAAAGGTGTGCACTGAACTCCAAGTTGCAGCCTCCAAAATTTCCTTGGTTGGTATTCCTCTGAGAAAGGCTGTTGAAGTGCCTGTTGCTCTGGTAGAATGTGGCCTAATGTTATTAGGGACAGATTTCCCATGCTGTGTGTGGAAGTAATGAATACAGTGTCCTATCCATTTGGAGATAGTCTGCTTTGAGATAGCCTTGCCCTGTGATCCTGCAGCATATGCTACAAACAGTTGCTCAGGTTTCCTGAAAGCTTTTGTTTTGTCCAAGTAGAAGCGTAGCTGCCTGTGTATGTCCAAAGAGTGCAGAAGTTTCTCCCCTTCATTCTAGGGGTTTGGATAAAAGTTGGCAATTGGATGGTTTGGTTAAAAGCCACACTAGATACCACCTTTGGCATAAAGGTATGGTTTGTCCTTAAAGAAATCCTGTCCAGATGAAAAATTATAAAAGGTTCCACTGCCATTAATGCCTGTAGCTCTGGGACTCTTCGTGCTGAGGTTACTGCCAGGAGCAGAGCCGTTTTCCATGATAAAAAATTTAGATCGGCTGTATTGGCTGGCTCAAATGGTGGCAGGGTCAGTTTTTCCAAAACAAAATTGAGGTCCCAAGTTGGTGCTCTCCGGGGCGGTCTTATGTTTTTAGCCCCTCTGAGGTACTGCTTTAGCAAGGGATGAGAGAATAAAGGAGGATCCATGTTGAAATGCTGAAATGGCAGAGGTCTGGATCTTAATTGATGAGAAGGATAGGCCTTTGTCCAGCATCTCAGTTAAGTATTGTAAAATCTGGGGAATGTTTGGGACAAGAGGGTCAAGGCTTTGAGCCTGGTTCCAGGCGCAGAATCTCTTCCATTTTTCTGAGTAAGATTTCCTGGTGCTAGGCCTCCTGACCTCCAAAATGACATCCATAACAGCTTTAGAGAGAGGTGTTACCTGCTTGACTAATGAATCTGCCATGCAGCCAGGTTTAGGGTTTTGAGCTGACCGTGCAGGATCTGATTGTTTTGTTGAGTCAGAAGGTGTGAAATTTGAGGCAAAATTCATGGTGGGCCTTGAGCTAAGTTCTTTAAGATTGGGTACCAGTGCTGGCGTGGCCAGTCAGGAGCAATCAGGATCATCTGTGTTTTTTCTTGTCTGGCTTTTAGGAGTACCTTTGAAAGGAGAGGCAGTGGTGGGAAGGCATAAACTTTTAGGCTTTTTCCAGATGAACGATAGAGCATCCACTTTCAATGCTTGTGTGTGATAAGTCTTTGTGCAGAATTTTTGTAGTTGGCAATTCAGTGGGGAGGAAAAAAGATCTATGTCTGGGCATTCCCATTTTTGCGTTACCATGCTGAAGATTTGTGGATTCAGTTTCCATTCGTGAGGGTCCACGATATTTCTACTTAGATCGTCTGCCAGAGTATTTTTCTTTCCTGGCAGGAATTGTGCCTGCAGATTAACTTGGTAAGTTAGAGCTGTGTTCCACAAGGTCATGGCTTGCCTGCATAGGGGATAAGAATGAGTGCCCCCTTGCTTGTTTATGTACCACATTACTGTGGTGTTGTCTGTCTTTAATAATAAATGTCCTGGATGCAGAAGGTCCTTGAAAGCTGTTAGGGCATTTTGAACAGCCAACATCTCTTTTTGATTGATGTGAAGATGCATTTGGTCTGTGGTCCACTTGCCCTGAATACATTTTCCTGCCATGTGTGCACCCCAGGCATAGTCCGAAGCATCTGTTAGTGTCTGCCTGGCTGTGGGTAGAGTGAAAGGCTGACCCTTGTTGAGGTGACATGCCTGTGCCCACCATCGAAACTCCTGTTGTAGGCAGGGAATTATTGGTATTACTGCTTCTAAACTGTGAGAGTACTGAGTAAACACTTTTTAGGTACCATTGTAACTTCCTCATATGCAGTCTGGCATATGGAATTAGTACTATGCAGGATGCCATGAATCCCAGGGCCTGCAGAACTTTTCTTGCAGGGAGATGGGACTTATTTGCCAGTAGTTGAAAATATTGAGTCAGTTGTCCTTGTCTGTCTGGCATGAGATAAGCCATCTGGGCCATTGTATTTAAGCTGGCACCCAGGAATACTATCTGTTGTGAGGGCACTAGTTTTGACTTCTTTTCGTTTACTGTGTACCCTAGAGAAATTAGCAATCTTTTTATAAACGCCAGATTCTTTAGAAGAATGTCCTTTGTCTCTGCTTGAATGAGGCAGTCGTCCGGGTATGGTTATATTTGAATTCCTTTTTGTCTGCAAAATGCAATTACTGGTGCCAGGCACTTTGTAAAGACCCTGGGCACAGTAGATAAGCCAAAGGGCAGTGTAGAGAATTGGTAGTGCATTGTACCAGCTTTGAATCAGAGGTATCTTCTGCAATTTTGTCTGATAGGGACATGCAGGTATGCCTCTGAGGTCCAGAGTAACAAGCCAAGCCTTCTTGCCCAGCATGGGAAGAAGCTGCTGTAGTGTCAGCATTTTGAATTTTGGAACATCCAGGTAAGTATTTAGAGTTGAAAGGTCTAGTATGGGTCTCTGGGCTTTGTCCTTTCTGGGGACCAGGAAGAGTCTTGAGTAAAATCCTTGTCCTTGTTCCTGCTGTGGTACTTTTTGAATAGCTCTCATGTCCATGAGGGCTGATACTTGTTTTTGAGCCTCTGCCCATTGATTTTGTGGCGGGTTTGGCATTCCTTTTAGCCTTGGTAAAGTGTGAAAGTGGAACCTGTAACCTTGAGACACAATATTCAGAACCCATTTGTCTTGGGTGATTGTTTGCCAATTTTGATAAAAAAAAGTGCTAGTTTTCCCCCTAAGGGTGTTGCCAAAAGGGAAGTGCTTGGCGTACGAAGGGAGAAGTCATTGGGACCGTTTCCTGTATGGCTGAGATTTGTCCTCACCTCCTTTTGGGGTTGAGGTACCCCACTGTCGTTGTCTGTTAGAGCCTTGGGGTTGAGATCTGCCTCTTGGGCGTCTGTATCTGCCTCTCTGTGGCCTGTCTGACACTGGAAAGGACCAATTTTTTGCAGGCCAATTTATGCTAAATCGAGGTGGCTGTACCTGTAAGAAATCTTTGACTGTTTGCATAGATTTAGCGTTATCCTCCATTTTCTTTAACACCTCTTCTGCCTTAACACCAAACAATGTACATGCTGTTAAGGAGCATCCAATAATTTTGCCTTAACATGATCAGGTAAACTCTGTTCTTTTAACCAAGCATGTCTTTGAATCACAGAACCTGTAACTGCGGCTCTACAAGAGGCCTTTAAAGAATCAAAACCACATTGCAGAGTATGTTTTCCCACCTGTTCAACTGCATGCAATAAATCCTGCATTTCTTTATAGTCAGGAGCTTCTGAGCTTGTAAGCATTTTCTGTTTTAACTGAGCCATTAAATACTGTTGGTACTTAAGCATGTGAAACTGGCAATTCAAAGCCCTTACTGCTACAGTTGCAGAAGTGTAAACTTTCTTCCCCCATCTATCCAATGCTCTAGAATCTCTGTCAGAGGGGACTGGATATTTTGCAATGGAAGCCTCAACTCCTTTGGGACCCTGGGAAATGGTTTCTGGGTCAGAAGGGTTTTTATAAAGAAACTTGTGAGAGTCAGGGACTTTATAGTACCTATCTGGTTTGGCTGGTGCAGGGGGCAAAGAATCAGGAGATAAGCTGGATTCAGAGAACACATCATCCACAATATCTAACACAGGCAAAAGAGCAAGGGGTCTGTGCTGAGGCAATAAAAGGAAGTCCCTGAGCCATTTCTTGGATTCTGAATAATCCTGACTTTCACAATGGAAATGCTCCCTCATGGTATGTAAAGTTTCCCCAAAAGAGTAATCCTCAGGAGGAGAGGCTGAAGGGATAGATTCTTCAGCATCAGAGTCCTCATATGGGGGGTAGAGAGTAGCCCTGGTCTGAAGAGGAATCAGAGGAAATGGAAACCTGATCAGAGGAATCATAGTCTGCATCCTGCCTAGGCCTTTTCTCAGGAGGGGGATGGGAACCCCTGATTAGAGTAATGAGGTCTTCGGCCATTTTTGAGCATGTTGCATAGGCATGGAGGACTGTCCAGGAGAATGCTGTACTTGCTTCTTTGTCTTTAATGGTGTTTTTGTCTTGGCTGTTGCTTTAATGGTAAGTTGTGAAGGTCTGAAAACACCCTCAGAAGCCGATGCCTGCTCAGCGGCTCCAGACCCATCTGAGGGATTAGTTTCCGTAGGCCCAATACCTTGAGTTTCCATAGGCCTAGTTGTCTCCACGTGGGAGTGGAAGGCGGACTGTGGTTCTGAGGTAGTGGGTGTCAGGGGCTGCGAAAGCGCCGCACTGAGAACCAGTGAACCGGCAACTGGCCTAGAAGAGGCTTCGTCGTCTGTTTTGGACCTCGGATGTCTGTCTTTATCCTTATCCTTGCGTTTTTTATGAATTACGGTCGTCGGTTGTTCCAAAGGCATTGTATAATTGAACCTTTGGCCAAAGTAGGGCAAAGCAAAATCAAAACGTCGTTTTATAGTGCGTTTGTTAAATCTGGCACAAAACCGACAACTAGTGACATCGTGATCAGGGCCCTAGGCATGGAATACAGTAAGAGTGCAAGTCCTTATGAGGTATTTGCTTCCCACAAGAAATACAATTATTAACTTTTTCTGACATCAGTCTGAGGCAAGAAAAAAAGTTTCCACGTACTTAGCTTTATTTAAGACTTCGGATCTGAAATTCGACTTCGAAAATCTCAGGAGTCGGCTGACTGGCACTTTTGAAATGCTTTTGCTTCGGGCACCGCGCGGCAAGAAAGACTGAAGAAAATGGCGTACGATGCATCTTATATACCCCTGGCGCACTGACGTCAAGGAAGAAGTGACAGCAACCGACGCCAGACCAAAACTTTGGAACTCTGGCCGACTGCGGGACCGCCTGATGGCAGGATAACCCTAGTGTAATGACTGCAGCAGTGTAACATGATGAACATCCTTTAGCCGGGGAATCCTGTGGTTTCAATAATCCTCGAAGGATTAATTTGTTTTTGCGCTCCTGCAGGACCCTTGGACTAAATGCATGACAGATAGAGCAGGAGTCCTGCAGGTGCACAGCCCCTAAACAATAAACACAGCTAGTGTGCCCATCTGTCAGAGACATTTTCTGATGGCATAAGTCACACTTTTTGAAGCAAGAAATTTTGACCTCTTCAGACATGTTACACTACTATACTAAAAAAAACATTTTTTTTTTGTTTTTTTTTACAGTTAATGAACAGAAAGGACAGCCTCTAATTTAAACGGCTGTCCTAAGTGGGGGGGCGGGGGACTCTAATTTAAACGAGCTCAGGGGAAACAGAAGGCCTGTGAGATATGGAGCGACGGCCAACAAAGCTACACCACACACAAGATGATAAGGGATAAAGAACTATATCTAGACAAAAACTTGACAAATTTTAAGAATAAACAATTATAATCATAGAAAAAACTATACTAAGCCTGAGCCAGTAATGAAGCAACCTCGCATCTAAAGCGGCAAACGGGATAGTACAGTTGTGTACACCTACCATAAATGTAGATGTTCGAGTGTCTTCACTGTTGCAGTCATGACTGTAGGGTTCTCCCCTGCCGGCAGACAGCCCTCGGTCGGCCAGAATCCCAAAGTCTGGGTCCGGCGTCGGCTGTTCAACCATGCTCCCTGACGTCAGAGCGCCAGGAGTACAAAGCTGACAGCCAACGCCATCTTCTCCAGTTTTTCTTGCCCCAGATGTCAGGAGTCCCAAAATGAAAAAGGTCCCATAACCTTTGCAAATACACCTCAGAAGAATGGTGAAAAAAGGAAATACACAAAAGTAAAAATAAGGGGACAGGAGGGAGGGAAACTCAGACTGCAACAGTGAAGACACTCGAACATCTACATTTATGGTAGGTGTACACAACTGTACTATGTTCATCGTGTTTCACTGTTGCAGTCATGACTGTAGGGTAGAATCCCAAAGCTGAAAGAAAGGGAGGTGGTCATAAAGAGAAAGGGGCGGCTAAAAGGCCCTGCAAGACTGCAGAGGCAAAGCCTGCCCTAGTCTTAGAGTAGAGAGGTAGATTATAGTGCTTAGAAAAAGTATGCACTGAACTCCAAGTTGCAGCTTCCAAAATGTCCTTGGTAGGAACTCCCCTGAGGAAGGCCGCAGAAGTGGCAGCAGCTCTGGTGGAATGAGTCCGTATGCTCCCTGGGATTTGCTTTCCATGGTGAGAATAACAAAATCTGATTCCATGAGCAATCCATTTAGAAATGGTCTGTTTTGAAATGGCTTTACCTTGGGAACTTGAAGCATAAGAAACAAACAATTGTTCTGATTTTCTGATGTCCTTGGTTCTGTTCAGGTAAAACGTAGCTGTCTGTGTACATCCAAGGAATGTAAGATCCTTTCCCCTTTATTTTGAGGAGTGGGGAAAAAGGTTGGCAAGTGTATAGTTTGATTTAAAGCCACTTTGGGAACCACCTTAGGCATTAAGGTAGGATTAGTCCTCAAAGATACCCTGTCTTGATGAAAAATAATATAAGGTTCCACAGCCATAAGAGCTTGTAACTCTGAAAACTCTCCTGGCAGAGGTTAGGGCTAACAGGATGGCTGTCTTCCAAGATAAAAACTTGATGCCAGAAGAGGCAGCAGGCTCAAAAGGAGGCAAGGTTAGTTTTTCCAAAACATAGTTGAGATCCCAAGCAGGAATAGGAGGAGATCTAGGAGGTCTCAAATTCTTAGCTCCTCTGAGAAACTGTCGCATGAGCTGGTGGGAAAAGCTGGGAGGGTCTGTATTATAACGAGCAGAAATAGCAGAGGCATGTATCTTAATGGAAGAGAAGACACTTATGTAAGAGATCTGTCAAGTAAAGTAAAATTAAAGCAATGTTAGGAAGAAGAGGATCAGAATCCTGAGCCTGCATCCAGGAACAAAATCTTTTCCATTTTCCTGCATAAGATTTTCTAGTGCTAGGACGTCTGGCTTCTAAAATGACATCCATAACCTGCTTGGGCAGTAAAGAAGAAATCAAAGGCCCTGGATTAACCAGGCCGCCAGGCTGAGAGTTCTGACATGAGAGTGTAGAACCGGACCCTGATGCTGGGACAGAAGGTTTGGAGACTGAGGTAAAACCCAAGGGGACTCCAGGCATAGGTTTTTTAGAGTTGGATACCAAAACTGCCAAGGCCAATTTGGAGGCCAGCAAGATTATCAACTTGGGCTTGTCCTGTTTTATCGTCAATAAAACCCGTGGAAGAAGAGGAAGAGGAGGAAAGGCATATCCCGAGAGGTTCCTCCAACTGAATGACAGGGCGTCCACTTTCCAAGCTTCTCTGTGGAAAGTACTGGTGCAAAAAGTTTGTAGTTGATGATTGAGATGGGATGCAAACAGGTCTATGTGAGGACATCCCCAGACTGCTGTTATCATCCTGAAAATTTTGGTGTCCAGCATCCACTCGTGTGGATCCGAAAGATTTCTGCTCAGACTGTCTGCCAAGAAGTTCTGTTTCCCTGGTAGAAACTGAGCTTGAAGATCCAGATTGCAAGCTAGAGCTGTGTTCCATAGATCCATGGCTAGTCTGCAAAGGGGATAGGAATGAGATCCCCCTTGCTTGTTTATGTACCACATAACTGTGGTGTTGTCTGTCCATATTAACAGTTGTCCTGGTTGTAAAAGATTCCTGAAGGCCAACAGAGCTTTCTGAACGGCTAACATTTCCTTTAAATTGATATGCAGGTGCTTCTGATCCTTTGTCCAAAGGCCCTGCAAACAATTGCCCTGAAAATGGGCTCCCCAAGCATAATCCGAGGCGTCCGTGGTTAGAATCTGAGAGGCATGAGGCAGACGGAAGGGCTTCCCTTTGTTTAGAGCACATGCCCTGGACCACCAAAGAAATTCCTTTTGAAGGCAAGGAAGGACGGAGATCAGTATGTCTAAACTGTGGCAATGCTGAGACCATACACTTTTTAGGTACCACTGTATTTTCCTCATGTGTAGTCTTGCATATGGTATGAGAAGGATGCAGGAGGCCATGTAACCCAAAGCCTGCAGGAATTTCCTTGCAGATAGATGAGTTAAAGTTGCCAAGGTTCTGAAAATTGAAGCCAGCTGTAACTGTTTTTCGGATGTCAGAAATGCCATCTGGGTTGTGGTGTTTAGAAGTGCACCCAGAAAAGGTATCTGTTGTGATGGTGTCAAATTTGACTTTTTTATGTTTACAGAGAATCCCAGGAACTTGAGGAGGTTCTGTACAAATTCTAGATGCTGGAGTAAGACATCCTTGCTGTCTGCCTGAATTAGACAATCGTCCAGATAAGGGTAAATTTGAATTCCCTTGAGTCTGCAGTAAGCTACTACTGGAGCCAGGCATTTGGTAAAGACCCTGGGCACAGTAGATAACCCAAAGGGCAGCGCAGAGAATTGAAAGTGCCTCGATCCGGCTTTGAACCCGAGGTATTTTCTGCGATTCTGCCTGATGGAAATGTGTAAATATGCCTCCTTTAAATCCAAAGTTACCAACCATGCATTTTTGGACAGCATTGGAAGTAGCTGCTGTAGAGTAAGCATCTTGAATTTTGGAATCTCTAGAAAGGTGTTCAAGACCGACAGATCCAGAATGGGTCTCCATGAGTTTTGCTTCCTTGGGACTAGAAAAAGCCTTGAATAAAAACCTTTTCCCATCTCTGAAAGAGGAACCAGTTCTATGGCATTCATAGCCAAAAGAGCTTCCACCTGGTTTAAGGCCTCCGTCCACTGATGCTTTGGAAGGTCTGGCCATCCGCTTGGCCTTGGCAAGGTATGAAAATGAAATTGTAACCTCTTAAAACCACATCCAAAACCCATTTGTCTTGGGTTATTTGAGTCCAATTTTGATAAAAAAGAGAGAGTTTTCCTCCGAGAGTGGCTTCCAGGCAAGAAGTTCCTGTAGCCCAACAGAGGGAGTCATTGAGTTTGTTTCCTTTGAGATTGTGACCTGTCCTCTCCTCCCCTAGGGGTGGAAGCAGTCCACTGTCTTGGTCTATAAGCAGCTGGAACGTCTATATCTACCCCTCTGAGGCCTGTCAGAAGTGGGAAAGGACCAATTTTTTGAAGGCCAATTTCTGCTAAATCTAGGAGGCTGTACTTGTAAGAAATCTTTAACTGTTTGCATGGATTTCGCCTTATCCTCCATCTTTTTAATCACCTCTTCAGCTTTAGATCCAAACAAAACATTATGCTGAACAGGAGCATCCAATAATTTAGCCTTTACTTGATCAGGTAAGTTTTGTTCCTTTAGCCATGCATGCCTTCTAATGACTGTGCCAGAGACCGCAACCCTACAAGAAGCCTCCAAGGCATCAAATCCACAGTGTAAAAACCATGCTTCCCAACTTGTTCAGTGGCTTGCAATAAGTCATGTAATTCCTTATCATCTGCACAGGCAGAAATGGAAGTAAGCTTTTGTTTTAAGACAGACAATAGAAATTGCTGGTATTTAAACATATGAAACTGACAGTTTAAAGCCCTAATGGACAAAGTAGCTGAAGTGTACACCTTTTTGCCCCATCTTTCTAAGGATCGAGAATCCTTTTCAGTAGGAATGGGATTTTTGGCAGAAGCGGCCTTAACTCCCTTAGGACCCTGAGAAATGGTTTCAGGGTCAGCAGAAGGGTTCTTGTATAAAAACTGATGTGAATCAGGAACCCTGTAATATCTATCAGGCTTAACAGGAGCAGGAGGAAAAGAGTCAGGGGTTAAGTTAGCCTCCGAAAAGGCATCATCCACAATATCCAAAAGAGGAGGAATAGCCAGGGGTCTATGTTGGGGAAGAAGAAGAAATTCCCTCAGTGTTTTCTTGGATTCCGAAAACACCTGTCCTTCCCAGTGGAAATGTTCCCTCATTTCATGCAAAGTTTCCCCAAAAGAGAAATCCTCAGGGGGAGAAGCAGAAGGAATGGATTCTTCAGCATCAGAATCCTCATAAGGAGGGAAAGAATATTCCTGATCAGAAGAAGAAACTGAGGAAACAGAAGCCTGATCAGAGGAATCATAAGAAACATCCTGCCTTGGCCTTTTGTCTGGAGGGGGATGAGAACCCCTAATCATAGTAATTAAATCCTCCGCCATGTTGAGTAACTGTTTCTGTGACTTGGGAGCCGGTTCATAAGAGGCCTGTGTTGAAGTCTTTGATTTTGAAGGAGTCTTTGCCTTTGTCTTTGGCTTTGCCTTTATTAGTAGCTGAGTAGGCCTGAAAACACCTTCGGAAGCCGGTACCTGCACAGCGGCTCTGGACCCATCCGAAGGAGCATTGTCCGAAGGTCCTGCAACAGAAATATTTAAAGGCCTGGTTGGCTCCTCATGAGAGTCCGTTTCGGCCGTCGGTTCTGAAATGGCCGACGACAGGGGCTGCAAAAGCACCTCACTGACGACGGCCGAACCTGAAGCTGGCTCTGCTTGTGCGCTATCATCAGATTTGGACCTCGGAGGCCTGTCTTTATCCTTGCGGCATTTGTGAATTCCAGAAGCCGGGACTGTATCCGACGACATTTTGTAGTTAAAGCGCCTACCGAAGTAATGAAAAGCAAAATCGTACCTTTGCTTAATTGTACGTTGATTGAATCTAGCACAAAACCGACAACTAGCTACGTCGTGGTCAGGACCCAAGCAAGGAATACAGTAAGAATGGAAATCCTTATGAGGTATTTGCTTCCCACATGAAATACAATTATTAACTTTTTCTGACATCGGAGTGGAGCAAGAAAAAAGTTTCCCCAACGGGGTACTTAGCTTTGAGTAGAGAAGAAAGTCTTCGGACCGAAGTATATCAGTAAAATTCGTCAGGAGTCAGCCAACCGGCACTTGCGAACTGCTATCACTGCACGGCAAGAAAGACTGGAGAAGATGGCATCGGCTGTCAGCTTTGTACTCCTGGTGCTCTGATGTCAGGGAGCATGGTTGAACAGCCGACGCTGGACCCAGACTTTGGGATTCTGGCCGACCGAGGGCTGCCTGCCGGCAGGGGAGAACCCTACAGTCATGACTGCAACAGTGAAACACGATGAACATCTGGGTAGCTGACGCTGGGCATTCTGGGTAAGGGGTAGCCTCAAGCCAGTAAATAGCTCTCGAGCTACAGAAGTAGGCCGAGTCGGAGCCGAGGACAGGCTCCGAACCCAAACAGCAAGAACGAAGGCGAGATGGGACAACTTAACATCATGAGTTATACTGACTCCAAAAAATTAATTGCAACAAGTTTTATAACCTAACTAAACAGCAGTTTAAAGCTCTTAAAACTTTAACTGACAACAATGAACTGGTCATAAAAAGTGCCGATAAGTGAGGAGGAATTGTGGTAATGGACAGTCTTCTGCATTCAAGCTCTGCAGATTGCATCATTATAAATAGATGTGACCTTAACTTCAAACATTATGTAGATCTTGGTAGGTACTGCACACAGATCAACTTATCACCATATAATTGCTATATTTTAAAACTGATAATCCTAAGATCCCCATTATCTATGGCATACCAAAAAATACATAAATCCATCACTACTCCACCCATGCAGCCAATTGTTTTTGCTTGTGGATGGACCACAGAGCCCATATCAAAATGTCTGGATACCAAATTGAAAATACATTTATCAGAGACTGGCAGCATTCTGAAGGACATGGGTAATTTGTTTACATCAACTCTTGCTATGGTCAACTAGCAATACTGACAATGACTTATTTTGTAAAACTGGATGTGGACTATTTACGGTCATTCCAAATGTCATTGGCATTAAACCTATCAAAGACTACCTTCTTGAATTTTCAGGATTATACACCAGCCCAAATAGACTTTATTTGTGACTTATTATCTGTGTTTTTAACTAACAGTGTATTCCTTTTTCAAAGGCAACTCTATAAGCAGGTTAAGGGCGTTGCAATGGGTACCTCAGTTGCAAACATGTATGCCAACCATACCTCTTAACCTCTTAGTTCAAAAAATCTGGACAAAGCCATAAGTAATGGGGGGACAAAGGCCAAAAAATAGGGACACTTTTTAAATAATGCCCTTACAAACATATAAAGTTACTAAAGAAAATTGTCACTAAACACTAACTACAACAAATTCTGATGAAAGTCCCCAGTTTAGGGGATGAAAGCATTCAATCTGTTAGACTTTTCACATGGAAGAATAAAAACAGCTTGCACTGAAGAGTTGTCTGCCTACAAGTGATTTTTGCTGCTGACAGTGTTTAGTGACAATTTTCTTTAGTATATTTGTGACACTGTGGTTGCTTTTTAGTGACAATTTTCTTTAGTATATTTGTGACAATGGTTGCTTTTGTTCGTTTATAAACATAAAGTTGATAGAATAACAGGTGTCGCATTAGCATGACTTTTCCGATGGGTATGAAGTCCAAAACTCAAATATCTGTCATTTTCCGACTTCAGCCCTCAATGACTTACCAACGATTTGCCAGAAACAAAAATAGATCAAAAGTATGAGTCAAAAATCTGTACATTCTACAAAATCTGTACAGTTGAGAGGTATGATGCCAACACTGTGATGCATCAAAGGGAAAGTTTATACTTCATTACAACTTTTATGCTCAATTATAAATGCTTTGTTGATGATCTCTTTCTCATTTGGAGAGGCACACCATCTGAATTTCATGAGTTTGAGATTTACATCTCCAACATTACCAACTTCTTATGTTTTTAGAAAAGAAATACCAGCCTCCCAAAATTCACTATTTAAATATAATCCTTAATAAACTTTCATCTGGGGGTATAGTAACTATGCTTCGTAAGAAATCTGTCAAGAGGACTACATACTTACAAGAAACTAGTATGCATCCTCCTTACATATATAATAATATAGTCAGAAATCAACTAACAAGAGTAGAGAGACTAAACACTGATCATAACACCATGCTTACACAAATGCAGACTATGGCTAATGACTTTGCCAGTAGGGGTTATAAAATCAACAATGTTAATACCATTGAAAATCACATCTTAAATAAACGAGATACAAATTATAAACCCCCTTTTTTGCAGCTTTTAACAAGAACGCAATATACAATGTAAGCAAACACCTAGATGCAGATATACCTTTACATACAATATGAACACGCCCCAGTGTTGAACAATTCACAAGTACTGGCCTATTCCAACAGTTAATCCACAAACTTCGTAATGTTTTAGACAAAACACCTAGATTTAGTAACAAGAAGTGCCAATCTCAAGAATAAACTTTGTTATAAGGAACAGCCGCTTACTTTTCCATCCTTTAGTAGCAACAAGAAAGGGACTTTTAGATGCAACAATTGCGTTTATTGCACCTACATATACACCGAAACACATCCAGCATCCTGTGAGTGGAAAGGATTTTACTCTATATGCTTATGGTAATAGTAATTCGACTAATCTCATTTATTATGCCACGTTATAAATGTAATGCATATTATATAGGGAAGACCAACTGGAAGCTAAGAGACAATAGGGCAACATCTCTCGGATATAAACAGAAACATTCTATTGCTGTATGTAAATACATAAAGGACACTGAAGTTTGCGATTTTGAAAACACTATCAACGCCTTTAAGAGGGGCAGCATGAAAGACCTCACTAACTATGAAGAACTCCAATGGATTCTCAGGTTCGGCTCCGAACCCATCCAGCAAGAATGAAGGCGAGATTGACAACTTAACATTCCTTATTTAAGAATTTTGCATAATCAAGTTACATAGCATCATGTGACTTATCTACTATTAGTATAAATGGACTCAGCTTTGGTTGTTTGTATCTGCCTGATGAAACCTTTATGGGGAAGTGTATTTTGACACGTGTTTTGTTTTTTATTCTGTGTTTTATATAATATTTTAAGTCTTATTAAAAGTTTGTTTGGGGTTCCATTTTCTTTTATTTGCTTTTTCTTGGAACATACTGGACTCATCACTACACTGGCACCTGTTTTTTGTTAGTCTACAATTTAGTATGAGCAAAGGAAGCAAATAGTTGCTCTGTCTTTCTAAACTCTCTTGTTCTGTGTAGACAGAATCGCAGTTGTCTGAGTATTAGGTAAGTGCAGCATATAGCATATATTATTATTAGCATATATTAACCTTTATTTGTACATTTTGTAAAGAATACTGGCAAATTAATGAATTGGCTGACATTTGATTGTGACACCACCTTAGGGAGGAAGGAAGCACCGGTACATAATATAACTCTATCCTTATGAAAAATGAAAATATGGAGGCTTAGAAGATGATGCTTGAAGTTCTGAAATTCTTCTAATAGATGTAATTACAACTAAGAGATACTTTTCCGTGTCTTTATCACGTTATCAAAATTTTACTACATCGAATCACTAAAGGTCAGCCTCTAGTGATCGATGAAGTAAAACATCGAATAACGTTAAAAAAACAAACAAAAATAAAAACTAACTAGTGTAGGCAGGGGGTCAAGCCCCCCCTGCACCCCCACCCCCCTACTTAAATATTCCAACTCCGAGACCGCACTACAATGAGGTAAACGGAAATCTCCCCCTACGGAGATTTCCGCTTACCTGCACGATGTTCTGCACTTTCAATGTTGTGCTGCCGACAATATCAGCTTCAATATTGTCGGCTTTCCACATCGTGAAGTAGACCCAGTTTTCCATGTCAAAAATTTAAATTTAGCTGCTGGGTTGAAGGGAGAATGAAGTAAGGCTTGCAGTACCAAATTTAAATCCCATGGTGGCATGGGGTCTTTAAGGGAGTCTTAGCAGAAGAGTAATTCTCAAAAAGGCCTTGCACAGTTTAAAGGAAGCCAGTGAAGAATTTTGAAATCCTGCATAAAAGTTAGATATGCTGCATGCTGGACTTAGTTGATGAACTAGCACCATCATTAAATAAACTTGCTAAAAATTCTATAACTGAATTAGAGCTGAGGAGGAGTCTACCCAATTTTGCTCTGCCCAACAAATGAACCTTTTCCATCTACTCCTGAAAGTTTCCTAGTAGAAGGTTTATGGGAAGATAAAAGTATGCAACGGACAGAAGAAAGCATTGGTTGTCTGGCTATTTAAAGGAATTGGAGAAACCACGCTGCGCCTTTGAGATACCCAGGTGAACCATGCCTGTCAGGTGAGACAGGTCTGGAACTGGATCCAGAATCTAAGATGGATATAGTAGATGAAGCCAAAGGAAGGGAAAACAAATCTGTTGAGGACAGTACAGTGCAATGAGGATGATTCTACTCTTCAACCGGGCTGCTTTCTGAAGGAATTTGGGAATTAGGGGAGTCAGAGGATAAGCATACAGGAGAACATGAGGCCAGTTGTGGAGTAGAGGATCTCTCTGTGATTCTCCCAGTGGGGGGTGGAAATCAGGCAAAGTGTTTGCTGCATTTGTTTAGGGTCAATGAAAAAAAGATAGCAGCACGGCTGGCCCACTGACTGGAAAATCATTTCTGTCACTTTATTGTTGAGAGACCACTTGTGAGGTAGCAAGATGGACCTGCTCAGTTTGTCTGCTATCATGTTGGAGTTCCCCAGAATATGAGCGGCTATTAGAAAGCTGTTGGAAGATATTGCCCATTGCCACACACACTGAAGGCTTCTTGACGCAGGGGATAAGATCTGGCTCCCCTCTGTTTATGTACCAAACTACTGACATATTGTCTGTCAGGAATGCTATTGTCAGAGGGGGAGACAGTCTTGGAATGCCTGCAATACCAAAAGCACTGCTCTCATCTCCAAAAGATTTTCTATATGTTAGTTGATCTCTTTAGGGGGGCCAAGTGCCTTGGACTGTTTTCCCAAGGAAATGCCCCCCCCCCCACACACACATACACACACAATCTAGGAAGCTTCAGTAGTCATAGCCTTGGGCTGAGGGAGCATGAAAAGACGACCTTGTAACACCTGTTGCAACAACATCCACCAGAAAATGTATTGTTTGCAGAGCTGAGTTATTCTCATCTTAGCTGGCATTGGCTGAGAAAGCTCTACCCATTGTGTTGCTAGCATCCATTGCATGATTCTCATGTGGAATCTTGCTAAAGGCTCACATTATTGCCACTGACATTGATCCCAGAGCTTGCAGAATCAGGCTGAAATTCTGGTACTGCAAATTATTTTCCTGACCTGTATCCTTATTGTTTGATAGTGGAAGAGAAGCTACCATAGATACTGTGTTGAACACTTCCTATAGATACTGTGTTGAACATTGTTCCTATGAATTCTAATGTCTGGCTTAGTTGTAAATGAGGCTTATAGTTTATGGTTATTCCAAGATGTGAACAAGTCTGTAGCCCCTGATCTCGTGCTTCTATAAGTTGATACCTGGTCGGGGCAGGAATGAGCCAGTCGCCTAAATATGGAAACATCCGGAATCCTTGCAGTCTTAAGTGAGCTGCTACTACAGCCATGCACTTGGTGAACACCCTGGGAGCTGTGTTGAGGCCAAAGGGCAGTGCTTTGAACTGGTAGTGACTGGCTCCCAGCCAAAAGTGCAAGCCCCTTCTGGATCATCTGTTGTCCTTGCCCAGAAAAGGCGGAATGGACTGAAGCATGACCATCCAGAACTGTGTGTCAAACTGACTTGTTCATTACACGGAGATCTAAAATTGGTCACCAGAGCCCTGCTTTCTTTGGCACTAAAAAGAATCTTGAATAAGTTCCAGATTCTATTCGGTCTGGTGGGACATCTTGGATGATTCTTTTCTAACAGCATTTGGATTTCTAGAGCTGCTGCTTTACTCTGACTGGGTGGAATATCGGGAAAATGTTCTTGATAATGGAGGAGGTAGGAAAAATGGAATTATGTAATCGCTGAAAATACTTCTCTGCAGCAAACTGTTTTTTGTTGTATCTAGCCAGGCTCTCTGGTGCAGAGATAAGAGGACCCCTGACTGCCTCCAGAGGTAGGTAATCGGGCCTCCATTCAGAAGCGCTGAAAGCATCTTTCGGAAAAAGAATCTCTAAACCCCTGGTTTTGCAGGCCTCCTCTTTCCACTGGAGTATTGCCTTCCATTACAGCTCTTCCCTCTGCCTCTGGGGGAAACCATCACCACATGTGTCCTGGAAAAGACCCTGGGACTTTCTGAACCACATTTTTCGACCTCTCTATTGATTCCTGGAAAATGTCCTTTGAGGGGTCTAAAAAAACATGCCACTGCAGAAAGGGTCTTTCTGTGTTTATCAAACCTAGAGTGTCACCTTCAATGTGTGACAAACAAAGAAGTGCAATCAAAGGGAACATTGACAAATGAGGACTTGGAAGGGCTCTGCAAAAATCACAGGCACATGTAGGCATTTCTACTGATGGAAATACCTGAACCCGTAGCCCCTGAGGCACCTTCCGCACAGTGTGAGATAAGCCTCATGGATGAATTAGTCATAGCTTGTGCAGTAGCAAACAGACTACTGAAGCTCAAGCCTCAGCAGTTTCGGTTCCACAAAGAGATTTCGACAGCTCTTTAATCAAATCTCTTTGAAGCCTTATAAAATGTGCCAAATAGTTCAGCAAGCAGAGTGCAAAAGTCACTGAAGCATAAACATGCTTCTCAAATCTATCACCCTAGACTCTCTATCAGGAGAGTGGACAGTGGAACTCCCTTTTTTAAAGCTGCTACCACTTTACCCCAAAAATATCCTGTCTACTGGTGGAGCCTGAATCCGGTCTGGTCTCTTAGGAATTGGCTCAACCATATCAGGTTCCTTCCACGCTCATCTAGAGATCAAATCAATGCACTCATTGGTGGGTGGAGTAATCCAGAAGGTAAACAGCCCAGTCCCAAAGGCTTCCAGAAATACTGATTCCTCCAGAGAAGGGTCTGGGGAAGACCAGTTACCCTTCTTAACAATCTCAAGAATGTTTCCAAATGAGACGTCTTCGGGTGGTGCCGAGACGCCTTCTCCATCGAAATCAGTATCCTCAGGGACAGAGTCTCGAGGAGTCTAAGTCCTTCCTTTTTGCACTCTCTTCCTAGGAACTTCCTCGGTGTGGTGGTCTGGTGAAGTACAAGAGATTAAGATACCTTGCTGGGTAGTCTGGAAGCCTTGCGCTGGCTGTCCCTATGGGGTACGAATGTTGAAGATCACAGTGCAAAGCCATCTGAAAAGTAGAGGGTGGATCCGAGGGAGTAGGACCCTTGTGACCTGCTGGGGCAGAGATCACAATCTTCACAACCTCAAAGGCAAACTGCTCTGGGGAGAAGGAAGACACCAGAGCAAAGAAATCAAGCTTCTGGCTTGTCACCTCCTTCCACTATGAGAACAATCCACCAGAGGCAGAAGTCTGAGCCTAGCTGCCAAGTGCCGAGGCTCCCAGGGGAAGAGGGAAGAGATGGCTCCGAAAACCTTGAAGTCTACTCCAACCTCCCAGATCCGACAGGGATGCTTCGGCTCAGAGACTCATCCTGCTCCAAGGATGTTGGAGCCACTGCACTCAGAGCGGTACTTGGGTCTGAAGACTGCTTTCTTCTGATCCGAATAAGATGGACCTGGAATGCTCAGATCTGAAGACTCAGAACTGGATTACAGAAGGAGCTGTAATGGGTGGAGTAACACATGATCAGACTTCCTGACCCAAAGGGGTAGGAACAGTGAGAACTCCCAACTGAATTTCCACTGTGAAGAATTTCCTCATCATCCTCTCCGTGAGACTCCTGAAGGAATGAGAAGATGCTAGGTAAGGCAATTTGGAGCACCTCTCTAAAAAGGGAGAGGGCACTCTGGATGGGACTGGATTCAGACTAGGGGAATAAGCTGTCCTTCATAAAGATTTCGGATCAGAGGGTGTAGAATCCAGAAGAGACTTGATCGTATCCAATGAAGGTCAGACCATAAGTGATTTTGTATCCAATTTATCCTTCTTTTTAGGTTCTGAGGAAGAAGAGGCTGGAGACACAGGTTTAGTCCTTTTTGTAGGGTCTCTACATTTGTGTCTGGGGGATTAAACCCCAGTAATGGCTTTGGAGAAGGAAGCTGGCAGTAAAGCCTTTTAAAATCATAGGAGATTACAAGGCTAAAGGCTCTGGGGTCCTTACAAGTCTAGCCAAGAGTGTATTCCCAGAAAAGAAACCACAATCAGCACCTGTCAACCCTGTCAATGAGGGACACAGGAGGAACCCCTGGGACAAATTTGTGGTTGCCCAATCAAGGTTGTGCTTGAAGAGGGTCAGCGATGTACTTTGCTTGACGTGTACGAGGAGTCTATTCCAGAGACGGGGCAGCCTCTGGGAGACCAAACTGTCTCTCCAGCAGGTTTTGTTAATGTCCCATATTAGATTTAAGCTTTTGAGCAGGTCCTATGTAAGGAATAAGACTTACGAATATGGAGCATCTCTAGTAGAGCAGGGTCTGAGATTGCCTTGTAGGCAAGACACACATCACCTCTAAACAATCTGTATGATACAAAGTAGAGTGATAGTGATTTGAGCCTGTCCACACAGGACAGGTGTTGGAGGCCATGGATTCTCTTTGTGGGGTATTTCTGTGTCCCTTCCAGTTGGAGCAGGTGTTTGGAGAGGTACATACCAAACCGGGGGGGGGGGTTGTACTCCATTATTGGCCTAATGAGGGAGGAGTACAGAGAGGTAATAACCTCCTTTTTTCTGGATGCAATCTCTTTACTTATGATCGAACCAAGTAAAAGTTTTTTCTGGCCACTGCCGATACATGATGGTCTAATGTGAGTTTGTTGTCAACTTGTGTATCCAGGTCTCTCACCACAGGTTGTGTGCCTAGGGGGTTGCCGCTAATGTGGTAATCAGTAGGGGCTGTGTTTTTGCCGAATGGTATAATACATTTTTTTTGCATTTTTATAATGTAAATCAATTTATTCTTCCTGCCAGCTAGTACTCAGAGGTTGAAGCCATGACACATGCTGCAATCCTGTTGTAAATGATCCGGACCCAAGCAATATACACGAATATTGTGGGCACCGGAATAAGGCAACTTGTGCCCACACTGTCGTAAATAACAAAGATACTAAACTTTTTTTTTTTGTTAACCAGAAAGAGGAAAAGTCAAATATAAGAATAGTACTGAAGTAGTACAATAATACTGTAGACATGAAAAGACAGCAACCATGGTAAAGAAAGAGGTATACACCCAAGTATAAAGAGAGGAGGGAAGGAAGATTAGGCCTACCAACAATGGTAGGAAAGCTTGCACTCAAAAGCATATGAAAAATGACAGTCAAAATGACTTAAAAATAGATTAAAGAAATAATCATACATAAGGATTTTTTAGATAAGAACTATGAAACAAGACATCTCCAACTGAACATTGAAGAGCTGAAGGCGACCACGTGTAGACACAAAAGTGGCAAATGAGATCTAGGAGAGATTAGGGGTTGGTGTATTATGGGTAGGGAAGGAGCTCAAAAGTTTGTTAGATGTCATGAGCTACTATAGCAGCAGAGTCAGATCGAAGGATCAGATCTAATTAGTTGAGGAATGAATGAAAATTGACATCAGATAAAATGTTTTTGCGGAGAGGGCAAATCTATATGTGGGTAACTGCCCCTCCCACACCCTCATTATTTATATATGCCAACACAAGAGGTTGCACCATCGAAATCCTCATGATAATGGCAATATACCCTTTTGTGGAAAAGCAGACACAACACAAGCTAATGATTACATAAATGAGTGTCAGTCAGGTGTTCCAAAACCAAAAATGGCTCTCAATAAACTAAGCAACATTTTACTGTGAATATGTTGTACAAGGAATTGGGGAATTCAATCTCTTACAGACATCACACAAAGCCACATATCCCTTTTCCCCAGGTTGGTGTAATCTTGGAAGCAGTGTATACAGAGACTGATGGGGGGGTAGCCCATTGCAACCAAAGTATTAAAGAGTTTTGGAATAGTAATAAGGGATAATTTTAAGTAAATGCATATGACCAGGGCCCATACAATAGATGGATTAAGCCTTGACAATAATCCAGACAGCCCACTTTTAACAGTGATACAGATGGCCTCGGCAAGGGAGGACAGGTTTCAACAACAAAAAGCCAGATCAACCCACTGCGTATGTGTGTGGAGTGGGGGGTGGGCAGCAACACTCCAATGTTTTAGGTTTACTGGAGAACTGATGTATGACCAGCAGCAGCAGACTTAGCAATACTTCGCTGTACACAACTAGGTAAGATGTGCACAGTAGTGCATATGCAACCTCCACCACCAAAAAAAAAAAAAAGGCTGAAATTTTGAAAACTGCATTGCAACAAGGAATGAGGTTAGCCTAGTCTGCCTGAGCAACTCTCTGGCCTACTTAGAACTGGGGAATAAATGAGCTGTATGGCTACCATCTGGGATTGGGGATGGGCCCAACCATCTGTGAAATCAGTAATGAACAAATGGGTCATAGGACTTTCATCCTGCCAGGGACTCAGTGTGCCCTAGGAAGGGTGGGAGGACAGCAACTAGGTCACTCCAATGGACTGGGCCTTTAGAGTTGAACTAATAGGCCAAATGAATGAAGGTAAAGGAGGCACTGGCTTGGTCAACAGATGTTGGTGGGGAGGCATAAAGAGTACTAAAAAGGTTAACTTCAAGTAGACGTGTACATGTGTGTCCCTGTCTATATGCCCATATCAATTCTCTGGAAAGAATCAAGGTTGTAAATGGGATTTAACACTGGGAAAACAAAAAAACAGGAAAGGCATTATGCAAAGCCAGGGAGGGATTGAAACCAATAAAAGAAAGCACACATACAAAAAGGCATCGTTGTTCAACCTAAATGGATAAAAGTTCTTTAACGAAAATAAAGCAGCAGAGCGGGTGCTTGTACATTATGCTACCTTGGCAGAACTGTACCTTCTCATTAGTAATATTTCTTTAGTCATTAGTGTCCTTCCAATACTGCCTAGACAAATCAGACTTCTGTACCAACCCCATTAACAGCTACTTGTATCCAGAGTTTATTAAGCAAACATGGAATCGAGGTAGACAGCCATGGTTTTCTTCAATTTCACACATCTCCAACCACACCTTAAGGGCAATGTAGAGATGCCAATTTGCAAACTACTTTGCCAATGGGATGCAGGAGGAAACTGCAGTACACAGCAAGACACATGAATGCAGGGAGAACATGCATACTGTGCATACTAGGCACCACAACCAAGAACTAAACCAGAGAACCTCTTCATGTGAGGCAACAATGGTACTCACTGCACCACTGTGCCAACTGATCCTTAGTATAGTGCTGCTCAAATGAAGTTCACAGACATCAGTAATAAATTACTCATTCATACGTGCTACTAAAATTATTTACAAGCATAAGCATGAGCTGCAAGGACCAAAGGCTAGATTCCCTGGTGCAAACACATTTTCTCTCTTAAGCATTCTTTGTCCACTGGTTTTATCAGCTGCAAATTGAAAGGATACTCCAATGCATTATTCGGCTTCTCTGGTTCTTCATATAGATTTACCAGCACTGTAAAAACAAAAAATGAACATACTGAAAACGTCATAATCTGCAAATTACAAACAAAATGATCATGATGACAGTAACTGAAAAAACATCCCATAAACCTGACTTCAGTTTCTTAGTCAATACACCTGTGTTCCAGCACTCAAAACATACTGCAGGACACAATTATACTAATTTTAGTGCAAAACACATTAAAACAAATTGCGAGAGAAAGTGGTGTGTCTGATGCTTGCCAAAAATATGGCTCTTTCAAAGCATAACAGTTTATGTTAGTATACTTTTGTGATTCCATTTCCCTACTGCCGGTTCCCAAAGGACAACATTTTTTAAGCAGCATACCCTTGTGCACAAAAGGTTATAGCACTGGCAATGCTGTGACTGTCAACTGCATTTTCTTTACTTCTTGCATCCTGTGACCTGTGGGAAGTTTTATATGAGCATTATCTAGCTGAGGATTGAAGTACACCTCTGTGGTTTCTTGATGGTGAGGACAGATGTGGAAGTGGCTAATTTAATTTCAGTGAAGTTTTTATTCAGACTGAATGCAATACATAAATAAATCTATACCTCATTTTTTGCATCCCTCTTAATTGTAAAAACAAGTCTATCATGTTATGTTATGCAATCTCAGCACTATACTAAGCACATAAAAGCCTACTTAACATCAAAATAATAGCTTATAGTATGTTAAAATTTAAAAACAAGAAGTTATGTACTTACCATAACGTTCCATGTTTGTAGTCCATCTCGCCTACATTCCTGCGGGATGGGATCGGAGCCAATTCGGCCGATATTAAAGCTTGAGAGCTTTTACTGGCTCAAGGCTATCCCCTATCCCATGGTGCACCACGGCAATTCCCCAGATCTTCTTTGCAAAAAAGTAACTAAATACATAATAGTGATTATTCTATCAATAACTATGTACATATAAATAAAAGGATTTTGTTTTACTATCCATGGCACATGGACAGACAACTATAACAAGGTCAGGTAGCATAATGGATAGTCCACCAGTTCTTCCAGGATACAGAAAGGGGGAAGGAGGGTGGGTTGCAAGAATGTAGGTGAGATGGACTACAAACATGGAACGGTATGGTAACTACATAACTTCTTGATGATATGTAGTCCTATCTTGCCGTAATTCTTGCTGGATGGGACAGCGTCCTCAGCACCTTTTTCCCGGGTGGCTCAAGCAAAGAGACTCTTTAGCACAGTGGACCCAAAGGACGACCTGTCCCGGGAGGCCAAATCTAATTTATAATGAGATTAACTGCTGCACAAATGGTATCAATTGGAAGTTGGGATTTGAAGGCATATGAAGCTGATACTGCAATAGCTGAATGGCCTCTTACCTTAGCAGGTAATTGTTTCCCAACTCTTTTGTAAGAAAATGAAATGCCGTCTGAAAGCCATTTCGACAGAGTTACTTTGGAAAGGGGCATGCCTTTGTTTTTCATGGAGAAGGAAACAAACAATTGATCTAATTTCCTGAAATCTTTAGTCCTGTGCAGGTAAAATTGGAGAATTCTATGGACATCTTAATGGATGCAGTTTGTATTCTGATTTATTACCATAATTGGGGAAGAATACTGGTAATTCAATAGCTGTGTTTAGATTATGTTCTGAGCATAGATTAGTTATTAGGGAAACTCTATCATTATGAAAAATAATATATGGAGGTCGAATGGTCAGAACTTGTAATTCTGAAACCCTCCTAGCAGATGTTATAGCTACTAAGAACAATGTCTTCCAAGACAACATTGTTCGAATGGCGGAGAAATCAATGAGGTCAGAACTAAGTTTAAGTCCCAGGGCTTCGGAGGTTGCCTGATTGGATGTCTCAGAAGGAGGACTCCTTTCAAAAAGGTTTTACATAAAGAGTGGGACATAATAGAATTTCCCATGTTCCCAAAATGATAATTTGAGATGGCAGACAACTGAACTCTAATGGTAGCAGCTGCAGCTCCTTTTTAAAAAACAGATGTGAGGAAGGATAGAATACACTCTATGGGAGCCGAGTAGGGATCAATGCCTTGTTCTGCCACCCAAATGGAAAACTTTTCCATTTGCTAGCGTATAATTTTCTGGTGGAAAGTTTTTGGGAAGAAATGAGGATGTGTTTTACAGTAGGAGAAAGGGATATACACCTGGCTATTCTTGGAACTGGAGCAGCCATGTTGTCAATTTCAGGGTTTGGATGGTAGGATGGAACTGTCCCAATTGGTGAATCAGGAGATCCAAAGATGGTTCCTCCAACAGATAAGGCCACAAGAAGGGGAACCAGACTTGGCAAGGCCAGTACGGAGCAATGAGGATCAGGTTACTCCCAACAGTTTTGCTTTCTGAATCACTTTGGGTACAAGGTGAAAGGGTGGAAAAGCGTAAAGAAGTCCCAGAGGCCAAATGTGGACCAGAGCGTCCCTGGGGGACATCCCTGGATGGGGAATGAGGGCAAAGTAGTTGCTGCATTTAGCGTTCATGTACGTGGCGAATAGACCGCAGCAAGGGTGGCCCCATCTGTGGAAAATCTCTTCTGCAACTTCTGTTTTCAGGGACCACTCGTGAGGCATCATAATTGCTTGATTCAAGTTTGTCTGCTATCACACTGGACTTCCCTGGAATGTGCGTTGCTACCAGAAAACGTTGAGAGTCTCTCACCCATTTCCATACTCTTTGTGCCTCTCAACAAAGTGGTAAGACTTGGTTCCCCCTTGCTTGTTTATGTACCACACTACTGACATGTTGTCTGATTGAATTGCAATTGTCCTAGTGGGAAGAGAACTGTGAAGTGCTTGCAACGCGTATAGCACTGCTCTCATCTCCAGAACATTTATGTGCAAGTGGTTCTCGTGATCCTGCCAGATACCTTGGACCATCATTCCCAGATAATAGCCCCCCAACCCTATCTGGGAAGCGTCCATGGTTAAGATTACATTTTGAGGGAGAACAAGGGGACGACCTAGATAAAGCTGATCTGTATGTTAACCACCATGTTAGATCCTTTTTGCAGGAGTTTGCAATGAGTATTTGGTGGGACAAGGGCAGATCCTGCATTAACCACTGGGCAAATAGTAGCCACTGAAGCACTCTCATGTGTAGACGGGCTAGGGGAACTAAAAGAATGGTGGACGCCTACCTAGAACTTGAACTATCCTGGCCTGTACTTTGTCTTTGGTCAGCAAGAGTCTGACTTGGTTGTGCAACGATTCTCTCCTTTCTGGTGTCAGTTTTGCTGTCATGGTGGTTGGGTCTAGGTCTGAGCCTAAGAAGACAATACACTGCGATGGAGATGAGGTGGATTTGTTTTTAGATTTACTGTAATTCCTAACCTGGCACACAAGGATAGAGTCTTGTAATGGCTCAGATTAGTTGGTGCTTGGTGGTAGCAGTGAGGAGCCAGTCGTCTAAGTACGGAAACACCTGGAATCCCTGACTTCTCAAGTGAGCCATGACCACTGCCATACATTTGGTGAACACTCTGGGGGCTGTAGTGAGGCCAAAGGGCAGTGCTCGAAATTGAAAATGACTGGCTTCTCATCCGAAAGCGTAGATGTCTTCTGGAGTGCCTGTCCATTTTGATATGGTAGTAAGTGTCCTGAAGATCTATGGAGCACATCCGATTGTCTTTTCCAATAAATGGAAAAACTGAATGCAGAGTGATCATACGAAGCTTAGATTTTTTTTTACGGACTTGTTCAGCTTGCTGAGATCTAGAATTGATCTCCAGTCCCCTGTCTTTTTTTGAACTAAAAAGAATCGTAAGTTCCGGATCCTATTTGCTCTGTGAGGACTTCTTGGATGACTCTTTTTTGAAGCAACAAGATAACCTCTGATGTTGCATGGTCTGATTGGGTGGTACATCTGGTAAAGACCAATTTTGTAGGGGGATTGGAAACAAAAGGAATGAGGTAACCTCTGGAAATTATATTTTGTACCCATAGATCTTGAGAAATTTGTAGCCAGGCGCTTGGGTACAGTAACAGACTACCCCTGACTGCCTCCACAGATGGACAGTCAGGCAACCCTTCAGGGGTGATGAAAGGGACGATCAGAGAAAGCATTGCTATCACCCTGGTGTTGTGGACCCCCCTCTGCTGCGAGAGCGGCGCCTTCCATTATAACCTCCCCCCTGCCTCTAGAGGAGGGTTGACCATGTGCTTGAGGGAAACCTTTTTGGGATTTATGGAACCACATTTTCCCTCCTCTTTGACCCTTGGGATAGGGTCTAGAAGGAAGGGAGAAACAGACTCCCAAAGCAGATAAGGTTTTCCCTTCCTGCTCGCACCTGGTCAAAGTCTTTTACCTGAGGTCCAAAAACAGTTGAACCATCAAAGGGGACGTTGGTAAAGGAAGATTTGAAGGACTCTGTAAATTGCATAGATGCATCCAGGAATGTGTCCTCAGAGATACTCCTGATGCGGCCGCCCTACTCGCCCCATCAGCTGCGTAAGAAATCAGCCTCATGGAGGAGTTAGCAATAGAGGCAAGGGTAGGGAGCTGTGAAAATACCTTGTCAGTGGATCCCGAGGCTACTGAACCCTGAAAGGTATCTCCCAACTCCTTTAGGAGATCCCTTTGTAGCCTAGTAAAATGGGACCGGTAGTTTAACGATCATAAGGTAAAAGTGCCGAAGAAAAAGTACACTTTCCATAGCTATCCATCATCCTAGACTCTTTATTAGGAGGATGGATATTTGAGGATCTCTCCGATAACTCCTCCTCTGTGGCTGCTGCTACCACCATAACATCCACAGGTACTCCCTTGGTTAGAAAGGTTTTGTCTTCTGGAGCAGTAATAAATTTATGAGGCCTCCGCAGGACAGGCTTCACTGTGTCCGGAGAGGTCCAAGCTTTCCGAGATATGACCCCTAACAGTTGGTCATATGGCGGTGTCACCCAGGAGGAGATAGGTCAGGAACCAAAAGCCTCAAGGTACACAGATTTGTCCTCAGTAGGGTTAGAGGTTTTCCAATCACCCCTCTATCTAAGGATTTCTAGGATGTCCGCAAAAGAAACATCCTCAGAAGGGGATCTTGGGGACCCTTCTGACTCATCCAAATCAGTGTCAGAAGTGACAGACTCGGGTGAGTCAATATGCTTCCTCTTACAAACTCTCTTCCTAGGGTCCTCTCCAGTGGGGTAATCTGGGAAGGTGTCAGAAGGGGGAACACCCCCTATGGGGGCTCCTTGGGGCTCTGGTTCCCTACCCTTAGGGGCAGCTGGTGGATCAGAGGCTGCTACCGACTATTGGAGGGACGCCGGTTCCAATGGCAGGGCTTTAGTACTTGACAAAGCTCTCTCTCTTATCACCTCGAAAGCCTTACCACCCCGCTCTGAAGAAGACCTCCACTCTGAGGAAACGGAAGGTCGACTTCAAACCGGAGGAACAGGCTCCAAAAGCAGACGTGGGAGCTGAGCTCACGTGAGCTGAAACTCCGAGAGGGAGGGGCAGATTGGAAGAAAAAAACCGGGGCAACTATCCCTTCCAGAGTTGACCGGAGAGTGTTGTCCCCCAGACCCCTTGGCTCCAGACTAAGCCGATGAGGTTAGAATTATTGGTTCCGAGGAAACAGGAAGAGTTCTCGGAACCGAGGGTCCCAGCACTATATGACCCAAAACATTAGACTCTGGGAAGCGAGACAGTCGGAGGAGGAACAGCAGACTGAGGATGGGACGGATCCAAAACCTTTGGGTCCAGAGAGGCGAAAATTTTTGCCAGTGCTGGGTTACAGAGCAGCTTCTTCACCCCCCCATTCTACATCCTCATCAGATAGTGTCCTGGAGGAACAGGTGGAGATAGGAGATCTCCTCCTTTCCAAAATAGGAGCTCTTAAAGCTGGTGAGACTGTTTTAAAGATTGGTGAATGTCTCGACAAAAATGATGGTCTTGGAGCAGATGAAACAGATGGCACCAAGACCGAAGAAGCACCATTGGAGCCAGAACTCTTCGGCACCCTGAGATAGGGGATAGCCTTGAGCAAGTAAAAGCTCTCGAGCTTTAGTATCGGCCGAGTCGGAGCAGAGGTTTGGCTCCGAACCCATCCAGCAAGAATTACGGTGAAATAGGACTACATAACATTGCAAGTTTTACTCTACAGTCTTGATAAAATCTCCAGTAGCTGGTCTGCTTTCTACACTTGTCTTACACAGCTTAAGAATTTTAAAATTCCTCTTTACACTACACATTACAGCTTCTTTTTGGAAAGTTCTTGCGATACTACAGCTTTTCTGAGGGACATGACTTGTTGAGTCTGCAAACCACAAACACAGATTTTTTTCTACTTTCCTACAGAATATTGATATCTGATCTTTCTCCAGACTTTCTTTTAATCATAAACAATTCTGTCTGTGTAAGACAGAACAAAAAAGTCTAGATGCAAAACGTACAGTTGTGTACACTTAACAAATGTACATGTTCGAGTGTATTCATTGCTGCAGTCAAAACATTTGGGGCAATCTGCTGGCAGGTTGCCCTCAGTCGGCATGAATAACAAGTCTTGGGTCCTGCGTCAGTTGCAGTCTCCTCTTCCATGACGTCAGGTTGTCAGGGGTATAAAACATGCAGCCGACACCATTTTATTCAGTTTTTCTTGCCCAAAATGTCAGGTGCCCCCAAATGGGGAGCAAAAATAAATATATATATATATATATATATATATATATATATATATATATATATATATATATATATATATATATATATAAATATATAAAACTAAACAGCAATATATAAAAATGCACTTTTAGCTACATAAACTACCTTCATCTAAAAGCAAATACACCACAAAGGCTTTAGAGTACAGTGAAGGAAAGAGGAGTTATAGAAAAGGGGGATGGCGGGTGGGTAACCCAGACTGCAACAGTGAATACACTTGAACATCTACATTTATGGTAAGTGTACACAACTGTACTATGTTCTTCGTGTTTCACTGCTGCAGTCATTACATTTGGGTAGAATCCCAAAGCTATGGATGGGAGGATGGAACTAAATAGCATTAGGAGCAGCTATAAGGCCCTGCAGAACTGCAGTGGCAAAGCTTGCCCTGGATTTAAAAAACAGAGGCAAATGATAACACTTTGTGAAAGTATGAACAGAGCTCCAAGTAGCAGCTTCTAGAATGTCTTTGGTTGGAACTCCTCTGAGAAAGGCTGCTGAAGTAGAGGCAGCTCTGGTGGAATGTGACCCGATTCCCTTGGGTACAGGTTTACCATGATGCAAGTACCAGAAACGAATGCGGTGGCTTATCCACTTTGAAATAGTCTGCTTTGATATAGCCTTCTCCTCTGATCCTGATGCAAATGCCACCAGTAGTTGCTCAGACTTTCTTAGAGATTTGGTTCTGTTTAAGTAGAATCTTAAGTTGTCTGTGTACGCCCAATGAATGCAGAATCTGCTCCCCCTTGTTCTGCGGATTTGGGTAAAAAGTTGGCAGGTGAATAGCTTGGTTAAGAGCCTGTCCAGAGGGACACCCTGTCTGGGTGAAATGTAATAAGCAGCTCCACAGCCACGAGAGCCTGTAGTTCTGAAACCCTTCTTGCTGAAGTGATTGCCAAGAGGAAAGCTGTTTTCCAAGATAAGAACTTTATATCCGCAGTAGCTGCTGGTTCAAAATGAGGCGGGTGAGTTTTTACAGCACAAAATTGAGGTCCCATGCAGGAGTTGGTGATCTTCTGGGAGGCCTTAAATTTTTGGCCCCTCTAAGATACAGCTTTAGCGGAGGATGAGAGAAGATAGGAGGCTCCGTGTTGTAATGAGCCGAAATGGAAGAGGCATGGATTTTTATTGAAGAGAAAGATAGGCCCTTGTCAAGCATCTCAGTCAAGTATTGTAAAATCAGAGGGATATTTGGTTTTGCTGAGTCCGTTCATTGTGTTTGGTTCCAAGCACAGAATCTCTTCCATTTATCAGCATAAGATTTTCTAGTACTAGGCCTTCTGGCTTCCAAAATGACATCCATAACAGATTTACTGAGAGGTGGTGTTTGAATAATTACATGATCAGCCATGCTGCCAGATTCAGAGTTTGGCGCCGAGTGTGCAGAGTTTGACTGTTCTGCTGAGACAGTAGATGAGGTATATGAGGCAGGTACTAAGGAGGGAGTTGAGACGTATTCCTTAGAATTGGGTACCAGTGCTGGCGATGCCAGTCCGGAGCAATAAGGATCATTTTTGTTTTTTCCTGTCTGGCCTTTAGTAAGACTCTGGGAAGAAGAGACAGAGGAAGAAAGGCATAGACTGATAGGTTTTTCCAACTGAAGGATAGGGCATCCACTTTCCATGCTTGTCTGTGATAAGTCCTCGTGCAAAATTTGTCCAGTTGATAATTTTGGCGAGAGGCAAACAGATCTATGCCTGGGCTCCCCCCATTTCTGTGTTACCATGCTGAAGACTTGTGGATCCAGTTTCCACTCGTGAGGGTCCATAAAATTTCTGCTGAGGTCATCTGCCAGAGTATTTTGTTTTCCTGGCATTAATTGAGCTTGAAGATGTACTTGGTAAGTCAAGGCTGTGTCCCACAATGCCATGGCTAGTCTGCAAAAGGGGTAGGAATGTGTACCCCCCCCCCCTGCTTGTTAATGTACCACATAACCGTGGTGTTGTCTGTCTTTAGTAGTTGTCCTGGATGAAGTAAGTCCTTGAAGGCTGTCAGGGCATTCTGAACAGCTAGCATCTCTTTCGGGTTGATATATAGATGCATTTGGTTTGGGTTCCATATGCCCTGAATGCATCTCCCCGCCAGGTGGGCCCCCCAAGCATAGTCTGATGCATCCATAGTTAGGGTTTGGGTGGCAGGGGGTAGAGTGAATGACAGTCCCTTGTTTTGGTGACATATGTCTGCCCACCAAAGAAACTCCTGTTGTAGGCAGGGAATGAGTGGAATCATTGTTTCCAGACTGTGATAATGTTGACTCCATAAGCTTTTTAGGTACCACTGAAGTTTCCTCATATGCAGTCTTGCAAATGGAATTAGTAGGATGCAGGATGCCATGAACCCCAAAGCCTGCAGAATGGGTCTTGCAGATAACAAGGGTTTTTGTTGCCATCTGTTTGAAGTATATAGTCAGTTGCCTTTGTTTGTCTGGCATAAGGTAAGCCATCTGGGAAGTTTATTGTGTAACCCTAGGCATGTTAGAAGCCTTTTCACAAACGTCAGATGTTGAAGAAGAATGTCTTTGTTTTCTGCTTGAATGAGGCAGTCGTCCAAGTAAGGATAGATTTGTATGCTTCTTTGTCTGAAAAATGCAATTACTGGTGCCAGGCACTTTGTAAAGACACTGGGTGCAGTAGATAAGTCAAAGGGCAGTGTAGAGAATTGGTAATGCATAAAAAAACTGCCTTGAAACAGAGGTATCTTCTGCATGATTCCCTTATTGGGATATGCAGGTACGCCTCTTTAAAGTCTACAGTCACTAACCAAGCGTTCTTGCCCAGCATGGGCAGTAGCTGTTGTAAAGTCAGCATTTTGAATTTTAGAATGTTCATGAACGTGTTAAAAATTGATAAGTTCAGTAGTGGACGCCAGGCATAGTCTTTTCTGGGTACCAGGAACAGTCTTGAATAAAAACCTTGTCCTTTTTCCTGTTCTGGTACTGGCTGAATAGCCCCCATATCCATGAGGGACGTAACTTGTTTCGGAGCCTCTGCCTATTGATTTTGTGGCAGATCTAGCCAACCGTTTGAAATTGGCAAAGTATGGAAATGAAATATGTACCCCTGGGATACTATGTTTAATACCCACTTGTCCTGGGTAATTAACTGCCAATTTTGAGCATGAAGTGCTAATTTTCCCCCCAAGGGGGCTGCCAAAAGATAAGTGCTTGGTGATGGTAGAGGTCATTAAGACTGCTTGCTGTAGTGTTGTGCTTTGTTTCCTCCAGATTTGGAGGTAGAGGCACCCGCATTGCTTTGACCTGTAAGAACCCTGTGATTGGTATCTAGAGCCTTTTGAGCACCTGTATTCGCCTTGAGAGGCTCTGTTGGACAAAGGAAAGGACCATTTTTTATTGGGCCAGTGCCTACTGAATCTGGGTGGCTGCACTTGCAAGAAATCTTTTAAAGTTTGCATAGATTTAGCTTTGTCTTCCATTTTCTTTAAAACCTCTTCTGCCTTATTACCAAACAGAGTATCATGCTGTAAAGGGCATCCAACAATTTAGCTTTAACATGATCAGGCAGATTTTGCTCCTTGAGCCAGGCATGCCTTCTAATCACAGATCCAGTAACTGCGGCCCTGCAAGGAATCAAAACCACATTGCAAAGTATGCTTTCCAACCTGTTCTGCTACATGCAATAATTCCTGTAATTCTTTATTTTCCACACAATCAGAAATCAACATCATTTTCTGTTTCAATAGCCCCATAACATGCTGTTGATATTTAAGCATATGAAACTGGCAGTTTAAGGCCCTAATTGCCAAGGTTGCAGACGTATAAACCTTTCCCCATCTATCCAGCTCCCTGGAATCTCTATCAGAGGGGGTAGGATTTTTGGCTGTGAGGCCTTTACACCTTTGGGACCCTGTGATATAGTTTCAGGATCAGCAGCAGGATTTTTGAATAGAAATTTGTGGGAGTCAGGAACCCTGTAATTAACTGTCTGGCTTACTAGGAGCCAGAGGTAGGGAATCAGGAGCCATGCTTGATTCTGAAAACACATCATCAACAATGTCTAATACAGGAGGTATAGCCAAAGGCCTATGCTGAGGAAGAAGGAGGAAATCCCTAAGCCTCTTGTTTGAATCAGAGAAATCCTGACTCTCCCAATGAAAATGTTCCCTTAAAGTATGCAAGGTTTCTCCAAAAGAATAATCCTCCAAATAATAATCCTCAGGAGGAAATGCAGATGGGATGGATTCTTCTGCATCTGAATCATAGAGTGGTATAGAAAATTCCTGATCAGAAGATGAATCAGAAGAAATAGAAATCTGATCTGAAGATTCATAATCAGTGTCTTGCCTAGGCCTCTTAGCAGGAGGGGTTGGGAACCCCTGATCAAGGTAATGTCCTCAGCCATTTTGGTCATCTGTTTTTTAAACATAGGGGCCTGAGCACGTGGCTCATGCATCGGTTTTTTAGACTTAGAAGCTGTTTTTTGATTTTGAAGCTGGTGTCGGTTTTATATAAAAATGTTGAGGCCTGAAAACACCCTCAGAAGCTGGTGCCTGCTCAGTGGCTCTGGACCCATCTGAGGGAGAGACATCCATGGGTTCAATACTCATAGAATCTCACGGACTCCGCATGGGGTCTCGGTAGAGGCCTGCGACTCAAAAGTAGCGGGTATCAGGGGCTGCGAAAGCACCTCACTGAGTACCAGCAAACCGGCGACTGGCTTAGGAGAAGCTTCGTCACTGGTTTTGCACCTCGACGGTCTCTCTCTGTCTTTCTTTACATTTTTTGTGAACTCCGGTAGTCTGATTGCTATCCGATGACATTTAAGGGTAATTAAATCTGGATCCAAAATATTTTGAAGCAAAAATATACCAATGCTTAATAGTGCATGGGTTAAATCTAGCACAAAACTGACAGCAAGGCACGTTATGACCTGGGCCTAGGCAAGGAATACAGTACAAATGAAAATCCTTATGAGGTATTTGCTTCCCACAAGTAATGCAATTGTTAACTTTTACTGACATCGGTAAGGAGCAAGAAAAAAAGTTTCCCCAACGGGGTACTTAGCTTTAATTGAAGACATCGGTTCTGAAACTCGAATGCGAAAATTTCAGGAGTGGGCCGATCGGCACTTGCGAACTGCTTCTGCTTCAGGCACCGTGCGGCAAGAAAGACTGAATAAAATGGTGTCGGCTGCATGTTTTATACCCCTGATGACCTGACGTCATGGAAGAGTAGACAGCAACTGACGCAGGACTCAAGACTTTGTTATTCAGGCCGACTGAGGGCAACCTGCCAGCAGATTACCCCAAATGTAATGACTGCAACAGTGAAACACGAAGAACATCAAAGGGATTCCTTCTATACAGCTTTCCACCTTACCCAGGACTCATGATTAATGGAGAGAGTGTGGAAATAATAAGTAGCACAAAATTCCTGGGAGTCCACATTGCGGAGGACTTATACTGGTCACTAAACACCAGTAGCAGTCAAGAAAGCACATAGATGCCTGCATTTTCTGCATTAGTTAAGGAAAGCTAATCTACCGCATATACTCCATCCTTATCACCTTCTACAAGGGTGCCATAGAAAGCATCCTAATGAGCAACTTCATGGTGTGGTACAGGGACTGTTCAGTTGCAGATCAAAAAGCCCTACAGAGGGTGGTAAAGGTCAATGAAAGAATAACAGGCTCCATCTTCCCAGCGATAAGACACATGAAAATAGCCAGTGATCCTACACACCCTACCTATGGTCTGTTTACAAGCTTGTCATCTGGCAGGTAACAGCATGCATTGTAAAACAACCAGGTTCAGGAACAGTTTCTTCCCACAGGCGATTAGTTTCTTGAACTCTGAAAGCAATCTCGGGAATGTTAGTCACCAACAAAGCCTTGTGTCGGTCAAACCATGATGGTGCAACAGAAAAAAGAAGTTATGTACTCACCATAACGTTCCATCTGAGTAGGTACTTCATTGTCTGCAACCTGTGGGTATCGGATCCGACCTAGGATCCGAGCCGGCAGCTTTACTAGCTAAAAGATCCAAGCTCCTGGCTCCTCTCCTTTACCCACAATCCCCTGCTACATGCTCCCTTTCCTCAGATCGAGTTTGCTTAATCTAACAACTAAGACCCTCGACAGACAACCAAGTAATGCCTAGGCACATGAAACAGTCTCAGTCATGATCAGGAACCATGATAATGGTTAGGGGGCATGGAGGGGTGGGGTCGGTTGCAGACAAATGAAGTACCTACTCAGATGGAACGTTATGGTGAGTACATAACTTCTTTATCTGAAGTAGTTACTTCATTTGCTCTGCAACCTGTGGGACAGAGTCCCCAGCTACCTAAAACCTTGGGAGGCCCTCAAGGAAGGATATTCCAAAGCACCGCGGAGACAAAGGAAGCCCTAGTCCTGGATAACATATCCAATTTATAATGAGAAATGAATGTATGGGAAGAGGACCAAGTAGCTGCTGAACATATGTCATTCAGGGGAACCCTGGACCAGAAGGCTGCTGATGTGGCTATGGATCGGGTTGAGTGGGCATGGACTCCGATAGGAGCAGGTTTACCTGAGGCTACATATGCATGAATGATGCACTGTGAAATCCAATTTGCTAAGGTAACTTTGGTAATAGCTCTACCCAGAGCAGATTTGGCAAAGGACACAAACAATTGATCAGCCTTGCGAGTATCCTTCATCCTGTGCAAGTAAAAATGTAGTTGCCTATGTACATCCAACTTGTGTAATTTGTATTCCCCTTTGTTCTGAAAGTTGGGAAAGAGCACTGGTAAATTAATTGACTGATTAATATTTGACTCCGAAGCCACCTTTGGTAAGAAGGAAGGGTTAGTCCTAAGAGACACTCTATCCCTATGAAAGATTAGATAGGGGGGTTTCATGCAAAGGGCTTGAAGTTCCGAAACCCTCCTGGCTGAAGTAATAGCAACTAGAAAGGCTGTTTTCCATAAGAACTTTAATGGAACTGAGGCGGCAGGCTCAAAAGGTGGGCTTGTCAATGCTTGTAAAACCAAAGTTAGGTCCCATGGGTGGGACCGCGGTCTTAACTGGTGGTTTCAATAGAAAAATACCTTTCAAGAAGGTTTTGCATATCTTCGCAGAAGCTAAAGATCCCAGCCCATCCCCTACATGAAAATGGGAAATGGCTGCCAATTGTACCTTAACTGTGGATGCACTGGCTCCTTGATGAAATATGTGTGACAGAAAAATCAAGAATCGCCGGGATAGGGACGGTAAAGGGATCTAAGCCCTTGTCCTTAGCCCAGACAGAAAAACGCTTCCATTTACTACTATTAATTTTCCTGGTAGCAGGCTTGTGAGCCGCTACCAGAATGGACTTTACTGGTGATGAGATGCCATCATCCTTGCCATCAGTGGAACTGGATCAACCAAGCCGAGAGCTTGAGGTTTACCAGGTTCTGGGGTTGCAATCTCGCAGGATGCAAAATCAGATCCGGAATGGGATCTAAGATCCATGGAGGAATTACACTGTGAGACCGCAGAGAAGGGAACCAGATCTGGCGAGGCCAGAATGGGGCTATGAGGATAATTCTGCTCCCCAACCGACTTGCTTTCTGAATGAACTTCGTCATAAGAGGAAGGGAGGGATAAGCATAGAGGAGACCAGGTGACCAAGCATGAACCAGAGTGTCTCTGGGGCTCTCCCCTGGTGGGGGAAGTATCGCGAAAAACTTGCTGCACTTTGTGTTTGACGGAGAAGCGAAAAGATCGCAGCAAGGTAGACCCCATTTGAGGAAGATCTGTTTCGCAACTGATGGTTTCAGAGACCACTCGTACGGTGTGAGGATCACGTGACTGTTTGTCCGCCAGAATGTTGGACCGACCCGGAATGTGTATTGCTACCAGAAAGCGGTTGGTGGATATCGCCCACTCCCAAACTCTCATAGCCTCCCGACAAAGGGGGTAAGATCTGGTCCCTCCCTGTTTGTTTATGTACCAGACTACAGACATGCTGTCTGTTTGAACCGCAATAGTCCCTAGAGGAAGAAGATCGTGGAGAGCTTGCAATGCCAGAAGCACTGCCCTCATCTCTAGGACATTGATATGCAAAGCGGTCTCTAAGGGGTCCACGTGCCTTGGACAGTTCTGCCCAAAGAATGCACCCCCACCAGAGGCAAGAAGCATCCGTGGTCAACATGGCTTGGGGCGGAGACATCACGAAGGGTCTCCCTTCCCGCAGCTCCCGTGAGTGAAGCCACCAGAGGAGGGAGTCCCTGCAAGCCCTGCTCATGGGAATAGGGGGTGTTCAATAGATGTAGCAATAGAGACCATTGGACTTGAAGGGTCCATTGCAGAATCCTCATTCGTAGACACGCATGTAGGCAAAGACTGATTGCCGCCGCCATAGAGCCTAGTGCTCTCAGGACTAACTCTGCCGATGGAGCCGGGTTCTGAAGGAGGGCTATAACCTGACATGACAAACTGTTCACCCTGTCTGAAGTTAGTAGGGCCCGAGAGAGGCGAGTGTCCAATTTGGCCCCTATAAATTCCAGAACCTGCACAGGATGAAGAAAGGACTTTTGAAGGTTTACCGAAATGCCCAAACTCTGGGCAAGAGTTAGAGCATAATCCCTGGCAACACACAGTTGATGCCTGTTAGAGGCGGTGAGGAGCCAGTCGTCCAGGTATGGAAAGACCTGAATGCCCTGGAGTCTCAGGTGGGCTGCAACCACTGCCATGACCTTGGTGAACACCCTGGGGGCTGAGGTAAGGCCGAACCGAAGAACCCTGAATTGATAATGACTGGCTCCCAGCCGGAAGCGGAGAAACCTCCTGGATCATCTGTCCATCAAAATGTGGTAGTACGCATCCTTGAGGTCTATGGAGCACATCCACTCATTCTCCAGAAGGAGGGGGAGAATTGATTGAAGAGTGACCATCCGGAATTTCTCTTTGGAATGAACAGGTTCAGGGAAGACAGATCTAGAATCGGTCTCAAGTCCCCCGTCTTTTTTGGCACTAAAACGAACCTGGAGTAATTGCCCAATCCGAACTGGCCTGGGGGGACGTGCTGGATGGCTCTTTTTTCTAGCAGCTTCGAAACCTCCGAAGCTGCCGCCTAACTTTGATCGGGTGGGACATCGGGGAGGAGCGTCGTAGGAGAGGGAAGACTTAAAAAAGGAATGGTGTAACCTCTGGATATGATTCGAAGCACCCACCGATCCGCTGTAATGGACTCCCAGTTTTGGAGGTGCTCCGACAGATGCCCCCCCCGACTGCCTCCAGAGAGGGACAGCTGGGTAAGCCCTCAGGGATGCTGCGCGGGCCTGTCCGAGAATGGTTCTCTAGACTCTGGGCCGGTGTCCACCTTGTCCTCCTCTGCCTCTGAAGGATGAGGGGTCCAAAGCTGGGCAGGACTGCTGAGACTTCCGGAACCACATCTTCTTTTGTCCCCTTTGATTCCTGGAAAAGGATCGCTAATGGATTAGAGACGCGGACCCCGGCGGCAGACAGCGTCTTCCCGTCCTTTTCGCTTTGGACCAGCTTCTCGTGGACGGTCTTGCCGAAGAGCAAAGAATCGTCAAAGGGCACGTTCGTGAAGGACGCCTTAAAGGGTTCTGCAAAATCGCAAAGGCAGAGCCAGGCGTGACACCGCAAGAAGACCCCTGCTCCGCTAGCTCTAGCGGCTCCCTTCATAGCATGGGAGAGTAGCCGCATAGACGTGTTAGATATAGACTTTAGAGTGGCCATACGAGTCGAGAAAGTCCTCTTATCCTCGACCGTCATGGACTCCAGTGGAGCTGCAGTGTATTCCTTTATTAGGTCTCGCTGGAGTCTGATGATGTGTGCCATGTAGTTCAGCGCCCTTACAGAGAAGCTGGCTGAAGCAAACATCCGCTTCCCAATGCGGTCCAATGTCCGAGATTCTTCATCTGGAGGGTGGACCGAGGAACTCTCCTGCGCGAGTTTCTTCTTCGTGGCAGCCGCCACCAACATGGCATCCACAGGTGAACCCTAAGACCAGGCCTGCCTATCAGAGGGAGGGCAAAGAATTTTGTCTGGCCGTCTTGGAATTGGCTCCACGGTGTCGGGCTCCTTCCACGCCCTGGTAGTAATTAAGTCTACCAGGGGGTCCACCGGGGGGACACCCAGGAGGTAGATGGACCTGCCTCAAATGCCTCCAGAAACACGGACTCATCTGAGGAAGGTTTTTGGGCAGACCACCCCCCTCTAATTCGCAAAATTTCCATGATGTCTCCAAAGGAGACATCCTCAGTGGGTGACCTTGGGGAACCTTCCCCTTCATCCAAATCTGTGTCTGTCGTGAGGGACTCAGGGGAGTCCAGGTGCCTCCTTTTACACTTCCGTTTGTGAGGAACCTCCTCGGTGGGACTATCCGAGGAGGGCTCACCTACGGGGTCCTGCTCCTCTAAGGGAACTAACTGGAGGGTTTGAGCAGGCTGTCCCAGTGGTCGGATGATGGAGGACATACCCAAATGCATAGGGGGAACAGAAGGATCTGATGCCCAGACCGGGGATCTGGAAGGCCTCGACAGAACCCTCTCCACTACCTCAAAAACCGAAAGCGAGCTGCTTTCCCCAGGCTCCGAAAGCAGTCTCCTCGGCTCCGAAGCAGGGATCGGTGTCGGAGCCGAAGCGGTTGGATCCGAGAGGGAAGTGTGCTCCAACCTGAAGGGTGCCAAAGACACACCAACCCCTATGGATCCGACACTCGGCCCCGAGAGATAGGATCCAACACACTCGAGGTTACAGTCGGTGTCGAAGCTACCGGAACTATCGGCGCCGACAAATCCCCGGCTCTGAAAGGGCCTGGATCCGATGACCCCAAAACCCAAAAATGGGTTGGAGAAGGAGTGATCGGGGCAAAAAGGGGGAGGCAGGAGCACCTCCATCTGCATCTGAGTCTGCGGAAATCGATGCATCATCCGATCCATGTCCGCGTCGGTCAGGCTTCTTGTAGACCTAGAAGAGGTTGTCGAGGGGGGCCGGGAGGGCAGCCTTGATGACCTCGAGGGAGACCGGTACTCCTCCGGTGAGAAACAAGGCGAACAGAGCCGAGAGGGAGAGGATCCAGAGGCCCTCATAGAAGGGCTTGTAACTTTAGATGGCGGGGATGAGGGATGAGTCTCAGCCCGCCTCTTATGACTTTTGTGTTTCTCTCTATCCTTTTCCTTATGCCTCTTCTCTCTTGAAGAGGCAGAAGAGTCCCCTGAACTCTGTGCAGCAGAGGGAGGTTGAGTCCCAGGCAGAGTCGGGGGACCTAAATGCACGGGGGCTGTAGTAGCAGCTTGTGCCTTAGAGGGAGGGGAAGAAGTGTCCTGCGGTAACAAGCCCGCCAGGATCAACTTGTTCTTCCTATCCCTGATGGCCCGGGGGTTAAACGCTGCACATATCTGGCAGCTAGTGGATAAGTGGGCCACCCAGTGCACTTATAAAAGACGGCTTTGGGCCTCTCAGCCATCACACTAACACACCCACACACTAAGGGGAGGGGACAAAAAAAAAAAAAAATAAAAAAATAAAACTAAGGCTATCACTCGACGAAAAGGAGCTAAACCACTCACACACTAACAAAATTTAAACTTTTTTCTAACTTTTTGACAAAGATTCACTGAAAAGATCTCACCCAAGCCTAAGGAGCTCTTCACTAGAAGCTTCTTTCAGCCGCAGCAAACTCAATCTGGGGAAAGGGAGCATGTAGCATGGGGATTATGGGTAAAGGGGTGGAGCCAGGAGCTCGGATCTTTTAGCTGGTAAAGCTGCTGGCTCTGATCCGAAGTCGGATCCGATACCCACAGGTTGCAGAGCAAATGAAGTAACTACTTCAGATCTATGAGATGTTCGCTCATAGTTCTGTTTACAATGTCAATCAAGTATCTGCTAGCTATTCTGACACACGTATGCAATAAATAAATGTGCAATAATCGTATTCTGACACAAGTATGCAATAAATAAATGTGCAATAATCAATCACTCAGCTGCTAAAAACTGTAGACACAGTAATTTATAGTAATATGTAGTAAACCAAAAGTCTAACTTAATGTTATGATTGGTGCATGTGCTATATGTAATTTGCATGTGTGTAAATTGTCATTTCAATATTGAGCCTGATGCACACAATTTTGTTAGGTTACCCTTGTGGAGTCTAAACGACAATAAAGATCCCTTTGACTTTGAACAATAAAACATCTTTCTCTTGTTCCTTTACCATCTAATACACTTCATATACTCCAGCAATATTCTGCAGTTTCTTTCTACTAATATTTCCCTTTCTGACATTTACTTTGTATTAATTTTCAAGCATTAGCAATTAAGCAGAAGCAGGTAATTTCTTTTCCAGCCTTCTGTCCATTAACAGCTGAAATGGATAGAGATAAGTCCCTGCAAATTAGGGTCTCAGTTTTGGATTGTTAGAATAAAGTACTGTTGTGCAATTTCCACTTGCTTGTAACAGTAGACATTCATAGAACAGGCTGACTTATTGGTATATGGATAGTAGTGCCCTGCTAAACTCCCTCTGGCAGTCTGTCAAAGAGCAGAACTCTCCCACTGTCAAGTCAGTGAAGGTGAAGGCCTAATCACCTAGCAGGAACAGAATGGCCCTTCACACTCACAGACAGGACCCTTTTGTTTTTCTAGGGTCCAACAGGAATAGTAGATGGAAACATAACGCTTTGCAAGCACCTACTGTTCCAAACCAAACCAGACATACACAAAAAAGAAATTTGGTGAACCACAATACAACAGCAACTCCAACAACCAGATACACACACCCAGGCAAAAGGGTGGTGGTGGGAGGGTAGTGTCGGTAAGGCAATGTGTTTTATGAACATCACTGGTTCCCTTAGCATCTTCTCATTCTTCCAGAAGTCTCAAACAAAACAGTTGGGGGTTGGAGGGAGGGATGTTGAAGAATGAAAATGGACAACACAGATGGCATGTTATGGTGAGTACATGGGTTCATACGTGTTTACTAGGCCAACAACCACCTAGCCATGCATCCCAAATCTGACAAGATGGGATACCCATCATAAGTGTAAGCAGGAGTTTGGCAGGTGAACCATTTACAGGTTACCCGTGTCCATTAGAGACATACGTGCCAAACCAGGGATGAATTTCCTGCTTCCCATCCAATTGTCAAAGTTGCACTTGAATTGGGTTAGGGATGAACACTGCTTCACATGGATAGGGAACCTGTTCCATAGACGCAGTAGTCTCTGGATTACTCTCCAGCAGGGCCTATTTATATCACAAGCAAGGTTTAAGTCTTTAGAACAGGTAATTTCAGTGCTATTTGTTTTGTGGATATGCAGGTGGTCCATCAGAGTGAGGTCTGACAAAGCCCTATATGACAGGCATAGATCTCCCCTCAAAAGCCTGTAAGAGAAAGAATACAGGGACAGGGCCTTGATGTGGTCTGCACAAGACATTTTACTTACACCCTGTATTCTTCTAGTCAGGAACCTCTGTGGACATTCCAATTGTTGGATATGCCTGGTTGGGAAAATAAAGCGGGCAATGTACTCAACGATAGGTCTGATGAATGCCGAATACAGTGGAACAATGACTTCCTTGGACTTAAGGATGCCTTACCTTTGTTTATAAGCTGCGCAACACAGAAGGATTTCCTCACCACTGTAGACACATGATGGTGGACACATGATGGTCAAAGGCTAATTACTATCTATCTTTGTGTGTCCCCAAGTCCCTGACTACTGGGTCAGTTCTAAGAGGTGTGTTGTCAATATGAACATTACCAAAGATGGATGACTTCCCAAAGGATACTATTATGCATTTCTTGGCATTTAGTTTTAGTTAATGGCTCTGACACCAGTTGTTTGTCTGTGTCAGCCCCTCCTGGAGACATTTATGTCAGTGTGAGACTCAATGACAGCTCCTAGGTCTGCAAATTTAGTGAGCCAGAGACCAGTGACATTGGCCATGACTTCTGAGAAGTAAATGCCAAAAAGGAGCGGTCCAAGGACTGATCCCCGAGGGAATCCACTTGCGACTGGCCTCTTTGTAGAGGTGGATTCCGCAATTCTAACTTCCAGAGTCCTGTCTGTGAGCCAGTTGGCTATCCACCGGGTGACATATGGGTTTGTACCCAACCTCTTGAGTTAGTCAACAATGCCTGAGTGGGGCATTGTGTCAAATTCCTTGGCCAGGTCAAGGTAGGCAGTGTGAACAATTCTGCCCTCATCCATTGCTTTGGTGAACTTCTCAAAGAAGTCCACCAGGTTGAGTAGGCATGATCTGCCCTTGACAAAACCAAACTGGGTTGTGTCTAGTGTCTGGAGATTTCCTATATCTTTAATGATCATCTCCATGATAATTTTTTCCATGGCTTTACATACAAGACTAGTGAGACTTATGGGTCTGTAGATTCCAGAGACTGTAAATGGCCCACGTTTGTGCAGAGGGATAACTGTTGCCTTTCTCCATTCCTGAGGCTATAGTTAAATAGTAATTCCAGAGGCCCAGATAGGTCATGTTTCATGCCATTTAGAAGGCATCCTGGGATATTGTCTGGGCCCATTGATGCAGTATTCTTAGTCTTGGAGAGAGCATTAAGGACCTGTTCCTTAGCGATAGTAGGGGAATTATATTTGATATTTCCTGAAGGAAAGTTGAGTGGGAGAGAGGGGTAAAGTTGGAGCTAAATTTATCAGCCAGGTGGGTTTGCTAGGTCTTCTGGCTCAGTAAAGGTGGCTCTATTTACAGTGAGCTCTGCACACAATTGTGTATTGCCTTTGAGGTTGAAGACATAGCTAAAGACTGCTTTATGGTTGCCCTTGGCTTGAGAGGCCAAGCTTACCTCAAATTTGGCTTTGGTAGACTATTTGTCATCGGAGTGGTTTGTTTAGTTTGAGCACAGTGCTTTTATCCTGCCGCGTGCTGCACCTCCTACTTTTTGCCATGATTTTCTTCCTCCTGTTATACACAGCCTACTGATTTTGGGATTGCACCAGGGTGGCTTGTTTTTTGAGTTAGTTCTGCACTTCTTCCTAGGGGGTACAGCTTCCTCTATGCAGCTATTAACATGCTTGTTCATAGGTAGGGTCTACCTAAGTAAGCCTAGCCAACAAGGTTCCCTGGCTTGTCACCCAAGAAAGTTAATTTCCTGTGCCCCTGTCAAGTAGAGCCACAGAAGTGATCCCCGGGGTGTATTTCCTATTTCCCATCCACTCATCAAGATTTTTCTTGAAGAGTGCTACGAGGAACTTTGCTTGACATAGATGGGTAGCTTGTTCCACAGTATAGGAATCTCTGGGACAGGAATCTATCCCTCCAGCATGTCCTGTTTATTGTGGTGACAAGGTATAGGTCCCTAGATCGTGTAGCTCAGAAGGATTGGGATTATTTTAGGTGTAGCATGTCCAACAGCTCTGGGTTTAACATAGCTTTATATGTTAGGCAGAGATTTCCTTGGAGTAGACGATATGCTGCAGAGTAAAGCTGGAATTTTATGAGACGATCAGTGCAGGTCATCTGTTTGAGGCCAGTAATCCTCTTTGTGGGGTACTTCTGTGGCCTGTCCAGCTGCTGCAGATGTCTTGTGAGGTACATTTCAAAAGGGGCATTGTACTCTATAATGGGTCTAATGAGTGCCGAGTAGAGGAGAACAATGACCTCTTTCTTCCCTGGATGAGAACCATTTTGTGATGAGGTGTGCCACATAGAAGGATTTCCTGACTACTGTGGCGATGTGATTAATCAAAGGAGAGACATCTGTCCACCTGAGTCCCAAGGTCTCTTATCACACATTCGGCATTAAGTAGACTGCTGTTTATGTGGTAGTTCATGGGTACAGAGTTTTTACCAAAGGGGATGACAAAGCACTTTTTAGCACTGAGCTTGAGGCCATGCCTCTGACACCAGGCATCTGTCTCAGTGAGGCCCTACTGTAGGATGTCCTCATGATTTGGGGACTCTACTATGGCTCCTAGTTTGTAGTCATCTGTGAACTTCATTACTCAGAGGCCTTCTGTGTTAGCCTGTACTTCAGAAAAGTAGATACCAAACAGGAGAGGTCCCAGGATTGAACCCTGTGATACTCCACTTGTCACTGGTTTGAAGTCAGATTTGGAGTCTGCAACTTTTACAGTGTGGGTTCTGTCAGTGAGCCAGTTGGCAACCCATCTAGTGGCGTAGGGATTTATACCTAGTTTAGTAAGTTTAGCTATAATTCCAGAATGGGGGATGGTGTTGAAAGCCTTGGCGAGGTCAAGATAGGCTGTGTGAACCACCTTACCCTCGTTGATGACTTTGGTAACTGCCTCAAAGAAGTCGATCAGGTTCAGAAGGCATGATCTGTCTTTCACAAACCCGAACTGGGTGGGTCCAGAGTTTGGAGGTTACCAATGTCTTTGTTTATGAGTTCCATCATACATTCCATGGCCTTGCAGACCAGGCTCGTCAGGATAATAGGGCGATAGTTCCCAGGATCAGTGGTGGCTCCCCCCTTTGTGGAGTGGGATAACTGTTGCAGTACGCCATTCAGTGGGCACAAAGTCTGACGTGAGACTATGATTGAATGTGGTGCTTAAGTGGGGAGCCAGTTCGTTCTTATGTTCGTGTAAAACACAGCCTGGGATGTTGTCTGGTCCCCATGGATGCTGTGTTTTTGGTTTTAGAGTGCAGCTTTTACCTGCCTAGATGTGATTACAGGGACTCTGCATTCTTCCTGTATAGATATGGGCCCTTTAGGGAGTGAGAGGGGGGTAAAGTTAGCACTGAACCTATCTGCCAGGATGTTGGCAATCAGTTGGTTTTGTACTTTTTGTGCTGTTGTGCTGTAACTCAGAGCAGATCTGAGTGTTACCATTGAGATTCTTCACACAGCTATAGAATGCTTTGTGGTTGCCCTTAGAATCAGTGGCGATTTTACTTTCAAAGCTAGCTTTGGAGGATCTTATAAGGGATCTTAGCCTCTTACTCAGGTTGACCAGGGAGGTCCTCCACTCATGGGATTTTACTCTCTTTTGCAACAGTTTCTTCCTTCTGTTGTAGAGTTGGTTTATGGCAGGGGACCACCAGACTGGCTTCCTTTTTTTGGAGGAGAGCGTCTTGGTTCTGTTTGGGATAGGATGATCCATGCACTCATGTAAGTGCTTATAGAGTGGATTCAGCAGTTGTAACTGTATTGTCCATCTGCATGGGTGTCATGAAGTTAGTCACTTCTGTCTTAAGCATGAAGTTGGCTTTGGAGAAGTTTTTTACTGTCATTTCCTTAATGGTGGGTGGGGGCAGGATGAGAATATCTAGGGTGATTAGCCTATGGTCGGATCTCACCAACAGGGAGTTGACTTCAAGTGTGGAACACCGGTCACTCATGTTAGTAATGACTAGGTCTAGGATAATGTTGCTCCTAGTGGGGATGTGGATAAGTAGATCCAGGGCATTGGAATTTATGCAAAGTTCTTCATTAGCACTCTTCAGGAAAAATCTTGGAGTGGATGGGAAATAGGAAATACACCCGGGGATCACTTCTGTGCGTCTCTGCTCGACAGTGGCACGGGAAAATAACTTTCTTGGGTGGCGTAAGCCAGGGAACTTGTTGGCTAGGCTTACATAGGCCCTTGGGCCGACAGCCTAGTACCTACTTATGAATTCTAGAAAGCGTTGAATGAAGGAGTTGGTACAGGAGTAGTTTTCCCAGTTAATGGTGGGGTAGTTGAAATCGCTCATTAGGGTGTTTGGTTGAACCCTAATATTTTCCATCATATCAAGAAAACAGGAGTGGGAATCCTGGGGCATTGTGGGGGATCTGTAGCAAGCTATAATTTGGATTGCAGTTTTGTCCAGAGTTAGTTGCACTTGGATAACCTTGGATGCATCATGCTGCGCAACTAGCCTGGAGGTGTGGATATCCTTAATGAATATGGACACCTCCACCTTTGGTGTTCTGGTCCAGGTTAGATGGCCGAAAAGTGTGTTGTGAGTTATAGCCTGGTAATGCAGGGATGAAATCTAGAGCTTTGAACCAGATCTCAGTCACTGCAAAGATATCGATGTTCTTCATTTTAAGGAGTGCCTCGAGTGAGTGCATTTTGAGAATTAGACTTCTAGCATTGAGTAGCATTACCCTCAGTTTTTGCTTGCCTGTTCCTGTTACGGTGGTGAATTTGTCATTTGAACCTTGAATAAATAGACACTATAGGGGCAGCAAGACCCTTAGCCAATATCCGGAATCCCAGGGGCGACAGGTGCAGGCCATCTCTGGCAAAGCATCATGGTCCGTCAGGCAGACACTGGATCCCCTTAGAATGACATGAGAAGCTTGGCCAATTGTTGAAGTCAATCATTTTGACCTTGTACTGTGGTATCATTCTGGATGATGGCTAGGGTCATACCTGCCTGGGCTACAAGATCAGAGAGCTCTTCCATGTCTCTTTTCATGTAGTCCAGGGAGGTACGTCTCAGGTCGTTCACACCAACATGGACAATGACAGTCATATTTGTACTTGTTGTAGAGTGACCCGAGTGTGTGGGTTATGTGGCAGATCCTGGCACTCGACAGGCAGCTAACAGTAACCTTCTCCTTGTTTAGCCTGGTGAGTGGGACATCAGTGTGCCTGACTATAGAGTCACCTATGACTAGTGTGTTGGGTACGTTGTTTTGCATTATGGGCTGTGGTTTATTGGCACACTGAGTCTGTGGGCTATGTGTCATTTGGGTTGTGTTGGGGGGTGGAGGTTGCTTGCATTTCTGCTTTAGAGGTCTCTGTTGCTTGAGCAGATTATTATTAAGAGCCTCTGCAAATGTTTTTGCGTTCTATGTGTGGATTTTGGTGGTGTAGGTTTAGTGGGACTATGTGACAAGTGTGGTGCAAGTGTTTACCTTCTCCTCTTGACTGTCACGTTCAGTCTTGGTTGGAGAGAGCTTTACCTCCAGTTTGGCTAGATAAGTGCATCTCTCAGGTTGTGGTGTTGGGTGGTAGGAGAGGGTTGTCTGTGTACATGAGGCAATTGCTACATTGCCCCAAGATGCCCAGATTCATCAGATAGGAGAGAACACTGGGAGCTGGTCCCTTGGACATGCCCTAAGAAAAAACTACTTTCCTCTAGACAAGTGAGGAAAGTGAGTATAAGAGCTGTTATTCTTTAAGCAAGTGAGGAAAGTAAGTACAAAAACTGTTTTCCTCTAGGTAAAGAGGAAGGCTGAGTGCTGTAGTAATTTGTAGCTTATTTAGTGTTAACAAGTTCTGAACAAGTGCTGAGCATGAATAAGCAAATTCAAGTGCTAAAACTAAGAATTTGTACCTGGATCTTGTGGTAGATAGGCTACCTAGTGCTTACCACTCCCAGTGATAAGTTAGAATGCTTCCCTCCAACACAAAAAGGATTGAGGGGCTCAGAAGCTAACAAACAGTCCTGGATACAGCAAATCTGTATCTGGATTAGACTAGTTACAGGAAAGGTGGAAAACGAGCGCAAACACTGGCTTTTAAACCAGAAAGTTGAAAGATGTGCAAAAACTGCCCAAACGGCCAATAAACTACAATTTCTGGGCCAGAAACCAGTCTTGCGGTAAATAGGCTACCTAGTGCCTACCACTCCAACCGATAAGCTAGAAGGCTTCCCTCCAACACAGAAAGCCTTGGGGGGGGGGGGGCTCAGAAGCTTACAAGCAGTTTTTGTGAACAGTTCTGCACAGGCAGCAGTGTTCTCAGGGTTTATGGGGGTTTGAAATTTTGCCAGATTCTCACTTTACAGCAGGAGGTTAGTCTTAGAATAGTTCCTGAATATTCCAGGTTTGACTAGGGGGGGGCAAGGTTTTATATTTTTACTTCAGAGGAGGCCATTTTGTGGTCTGACCTTACCAGGGGAAGGCATTACAGTAGGGGGTGTGCAGCACTCTCCTATATTAGTGAGGACCAGATCCAGTATGGTTGCACCCCTGGTTGGTGCATTGGCTATCTGGTCCAGGGAGTTTGTGTTTACAAAATCCAAGAATCTCTGTGCATATAAATTTGTTGTACAGGATACCCAGTTAATAGTTGGGCAATTAATGTCACCCATGAATATGGTATTGGGTTGGATGGTTAGTGTTTCCGATAAGTTTAAATACATGGTATGTGCTTCCTGGGTCACAGAGGGGGACCTATGGCTTGCAAGGAAGTGGCACTGGATTTTGCCTATGGTGATTTGAACATGGAGCAGCTCAAGAGTATTGTCCCGTTAGACCCGCCTTGAAGTATATTTATCTTTGATGTATACAGACACACCTTCACCTTTAGTCCCTGCCTGTGAAGTAGCTGGCCTAAATGTGTGGAAGGCATTATAAATCTAGTACTTTTTGTATGCCCTCCGCAGCTTTAAACCATGTCTCAGTGACCGCACAGACATCAGCATTATCTAAGGTAAAGACAGCTTCTAGGGAGTGGAATTTTTCTGTTTAGACTCCTAGCATTGAGCAGTAATACAGTTAGGTTTTCTTGGTTTTGATTTGCTATGTTGGAAGTACTTTCAGTTTGGCATTGCCTAAAAAAAGGCACTATGGGGGGAAGACAATGTTTTAACTACTATTCAAAAGCCTAGCGGGGAGAGATGCAGAACATCCCTGTCAACGCAGCATGGTCTGTTGACCATCTCTTTCCATGCTGACAAATATTGCACCTCCTTAGAATGACACCAGAAACTAAGCCTAAAGTCAGTCAGCTTTTGTTCATATTGTGGCATCATCCTTGGATTAGGTAAAATGCTGCTCAATGCTAGGCTCATACAAGCCTGAGACACACATTCTGAGAGCTCCATGATGTTTCTCTTCATATAGTCTAGGGAGGTACTTTTCAGGTCATTGACTCCCACATGAACTATGACAGAGTCATATTAGTAATTGTGGTCCAATGACCCGAGTGCCTGCGTAATGTGACAGATTCTAGCCCCGATAAGCAACTAACAGTGACTTTCTCCTTACTCAGCCTGGTGAGAGGGACATCACGATGGAGTCTCCAATGAACAGAATGTTGGATTGTGTGGTGTCTATACACACTGAGCCGAGTAGAGGAGGGGCATTGACTACAACTCTGATCTGAGATATATAACACTAAGTATCCTGATTTTTTGACTTATTTATACTGGTTATTGCTTCTAGCAATTTATATATAGCACTTTTTACTGCCTGCTGCATACTTTTTACTGTATTTTATTGCTATTTTCTGTACTTGTTAAGCACCTATTTGTTTGTTTTAATTTCCTGTCAAGGAGTGTATCATAAAACTGATTTGTTTGCAGTTAAAAGCATTCTGTATAGTCTCCTTGCTCCTTTATCTGTTTTAAAACTTTCATTTTGTGGCTCGTTGCTGTGATAAACATTTCTGTTGTGTTTACAGTCTAAAAGAGTGTAGGCTACTAGCTTTAGTATTGTTTCCCTCCGTCCCTGTTGGTGTCTTCCTGTTATACTTGGTGGCTTTGCAGTTGCCCGCCCCTACTGTGACTTTGATCTGGGACACTCTTCCCAGTCAAGTATCATTAGCTCATTCTACCCAATACAGAGAGAACATCTGAGAACGCCAGCCCACTTAGTTTTTTTCTTTCTGTTCCTCATTTCTTCCTTTCTTACAAAAAAAAAAAATTGCCTGCATCTCCTTGAGTTCTGACTGTGCTTCTCAAACGTTTTGGAAATACAGAGTATATTTTAGTGCATTTATTAAAACTGTATTTGCCTTAACATTGCTACAACTCAAGTGCTCTAGGTTGCACTGCATCTGAATTGCTGTAGTGTGTTTTCGTTGCTTTTCTGTATATACAGACTAGCTACTTATTCTACTGTATTACTACCTCAAATCATTTTTCAGTTGTGCACTTGCCTTGCTTCACTCAACGTTTTAAATTGCTAATTTTGTAGAGTTTTAATTGCATTTACTGTTTAGGGCTACACGTTCAAGTGCATTAGCCTTTTCTGTGTTTATTTACTGTATTATTGCATTGTTTAGCCTGTTTTAACCAAAACAAAAAATATATAAACCCAAAAACATACTATCGTGTTTGCTCATTTCCCGTCTTTCCTAGCTAGTATAGTCCAGATCCCAGGCTTTGCTGGTTTCAGGACTTCATTTTCTGTGTTCAGAGCTATCCACACCTTGCTGTAGTAGAGGGAAGTCCTACTGCTTACCAGTGGGAGTGGTGAGCATTGTACCTCTGAAATTGTAATTTTATTAGCCATGTTGGGCTAATTTCTATCCCTTTCAACTTTCTGGCTTAACAACGCGTGTGTTTGCGCATTTTTCGCATCGTGGAGCACAGCGGGGCTACGGTTAAACTAGTCCAGGTGTCAGAAAGTCTGCTCTTCAAATTTTTCCTTAGAACTAGCTGTTTTTTCTCAGTAGTAGCACTAAAATCTGAACCCCTGTGACAATCACTTGCTCTAGAACCTGCTGGAAAGCACTAGGAAGCCTTAAAAGCACTCAACTCTCCTTGTTAATAAGGGGAAATTAATCGTAGGCACTAAACAGCCTATAATTGGAAAATACCTTGCAAAGGTAAGGGAAAACAGGTCTTGTACTTTACAAACAAAAGCACCTAAACAGGTATGTCCAATGGTCAGCTTCCAGTGATTTCTTACCACCAACACCAACACATAGCAACATTAAACTCACATATGCGGAGGCCCTTAACATTAACTTGCCCAAGCAACAAAGAACTCTGAAGCTGAAACGCAAACAAACACCAGTCACAACCAAAGTGACACATAGCTCACAACACCAGTGTGCCACCCAACAACAGCCCATAAAGCAAGACAACGTACCCAACACTTTAGTCATAGGTGACCCTATAGTCAGGCACACTGATGTCCCACTCAACAGGCTGAGCAAGGAGAAAATTACAGTCAGTTGCCTGTCGGGTGCCAGGATCCCCCACATAACGCATGTACTCAAGTCACTCCACAACAAGTACAAATACGACTCTGTCATTGTCCATGTTGGAGTGAATGACTTGAGACGTACCTCCCTGGTCTACATGAAGAGAGACATGGAAGAGCTCTCAGATCATGTGGCCCAGGCAGGTATGACCCTAGCCCTGAGTAGCATCCTGCCTTTGCCCAGAATGATACCACAGTATAAGGATAAAATGATTGACTTCAACAATTGGCTAAGCTTCTGGTGTCATTCAAAGGGGATCCAGTATCTGTCTGCCTGGGACGACATGACCAACAAACCACGAAGCTTTGCCAAAGATGGTCGGCATCTGTCACCCCTGGGATTCAGGTTACTCGATAAAGCTCTTGCCACCCCTATAGTACCTTTTTTAGGCAAGGTTCAAAGGACAAAACCACCACAGTAACAGATACAAGCATGCAGAATCTGAAGGTAATGCTACTCAATGCTAGAAGTCTAAACCTCAAAATGCACTCTCTCGAGGCACTCCTAAAAATGGAGAACATCAATATCTGTGCATTAACTGAGACCTGGTTCAAAACTCCAGAGAGCACCCCTGCAATATCAGGCTACAAAACTCTTACCACACTTTTCGGCCACCAAACCAAGACCGAAACACTAAAGGTGGAGGAGTGTCCATATTCACCAAAGATAATCACACCTCCAGGCTAGTTGCCCAACACAATGCATCTCAAAATCTACAGGTGCAACTAACACTAGGTAAGACTGCAATCCAAATTCTAGCTTGCTACAGATCCCCCACCATGCCCCAAGAGTCTCACTACACCTTTCTAAACATACTGGAAAATATTAAGATACAACCACACACCCTAATATTGGGTAATTTTAACTACCCTGCCATTAACTGGGAAAACTACACGGGTACCAACACCTTTTCCCGACGGTTCTTGGAATTCATAAATTCCAGTGCCCTGGATCAACTAATCCATTGTCCCACCAGGGGCTCCAATATCCTAGACCTGGTCATTACTAACATGGGAGATAAATGCTCCACACCAGTGGTCACCCCCTCATTGGTCAGGTCTGACCATAATTAAATCACCCTTGACATCCACATCCCACCCCCCACTAAGGAAACCTCTGTAAAACAACTTCTCCAAAGCCACCTTCATGCTACTTAAGTCAGAAGCGACAAACGCCATGGCACCCATGCAGATGGGAGTTGAAAGTTCGACTGCTGAATCCTACACTAAGGCACTGCACGAGCACATCTACTTGTGCATGAATCGTGCAATCCCAAATAAAGCCAAGATGCTCTCCTCCAAAAAAAGGAAGCCAATCTGGTGGTTCCCTGTCATAAACAAACTATAGAACAGAAGGAAAAAAAGTACAGTTGTGTACACTTAGCAGAAATGTAGATGTTTGAGTGTATTCACTGCTGCAGTCATTACACTTGGGTTATCCTGCTGGCAGGCTACCCTCAGTCGGCCTGAGTTCCAGCGTCGGTTGCTGTCGCCTCTTCCCTGACGTCAGTGCCCAGGGGTATAAAAGATGCAGCCGACGCCATTTTCTTCAGTTTTTCTTGCCCCAGATGTCAGGTGCCCCCAAAAGTGTAGGCTAAAAATATGCCAATAAAACATGCATGCACCAAAAAATATGTTATACCTTCATCTATAAGCAAATACACCACAGAGATTGTATAAATTAGAGAAGTGCAGATAAGTTCCAGCAAAGATAAGGGGGATGGTGGGTGGGTAACCTGGACTGCAATAGTGAATACACTCGAACATCTACATTTATGGTAAGTGCACACAACTGTACTAGGTTCTTCGCGTTTCACTGTTGCAGTCATTACACTTGGGTTGAATACCAAAGCTATGGTTGGGAGGCGGGAGCTAAACAGCATTAGGAGTGGCTATGAGGCCCTGCAAAATTGCAGTGGCAAAGCCTGCCCTGGATTTAGAGTAGAGTGGTAAATGATAGTGCTTTGTAAAGGTGTGCACTGAACTCCAGGTAGCAGCCTCTAAAATGTCTTTGGTTGGTACTCCTCTGAGTAAGGCTGCTGAAGTGGCTGCTGCTCTGGTTGAATGTGGCCTAATGCCCTTAGCACTGGCTTGCCATGTTGTGAATAGCAGAAATGAATGCAGTGGCCTATCCACTTTTAAATAGTCTGCTTAGAGATAGCCTTTCCTTGTGATCCTGCAGCATATGCCACTAGTAGTTGCTCAGTCTTTCTAAAAGCTTTGGTTCTGTACAAGTAGAAGGGTAGCAGTCTGTGTATGTCCAAAGAATGCAGAATTCTCTCTCCCTTATTCTGTGGGTTTGAATAAAAAGTAGGCAGATGAATAGTTTGGTTGAGGGCCACACTGGACACTACCATAGGCATAAATGTCGGGTTTGTCCTCAGAGAAACCCTGTCTGGATAAAAAAATGATAAAAGGTTGCACAGCCATGAGTGCCTGTAGCTCAGAGACTCGTCTTGCAGAGGTTATTGCTAGGAGCAGAGCTGTTTTCCAAGATAAAAAATTTATATCAGCTGTAGCGGCTGGCTCAAAAGGAGGCAGGGTGAGTTTTTCCAAAATATAATTGAGGTCCCATGCAGGTATTGGTGATCTCCTTGGAGGCCTTAAGTATTTGGCTCCTCTGAGGTACTGCTTTAACAAAGGATGAGAAAAGATTGGTGGCTCTGTATTGTAATGAGCCGAAATGACAGAGGCATGAATTTTAATTGATGAAAAGGATAGGCCTTTGTCCAGCATCTCAGTTAACTATTGCAAAATCTGAGAAATATTTGGTACAGCTGTCAATTCCTTCTACTTGGTTCCAGGCACAGAATCTCTTCCATTTACCGGCGTAAGATTTTCTGGTACTAGGCCTTCTGGCCTCCAAAATGACATCCATCACAGCTTTAGTGAGAGGTGTGTTTTGTATGACTACATTATCTGCCATGCTGCCAGATTTAAGGTCTTGAGTTGGCTGTGTAGGATCTGATTGTTTTGTTGGTACAGTAGATCAGGTATTTGAGGCAAGGTCTGGGCCGGGCATTGAGTCAAGTTCCTTAGGATTGGATACCAGTACTGGCGGGGCCAGTCTGGGGCAATCAGTATCATATACCCTACGCTAAACTCCTTGGCATAACCATTGACAAACGCCTTAAATTCGACCTCCACATTCAACAAAACATAAAAAAAACACCAAAAGTTAGGTATGCTCTACAGAAATAATCTATTTCTTACAAAATCCTCTAGGCAAACCTTAGCTACTTCCTACCTCCTTCCCTCTCTACTTTATGGAGCCCCTCTCCTAACTAATCTGTCTGCCTCTCTCTCATCCAAACTTGAAGCTTGTTATAATAAAATCTCTAAATTTGCCACTAAATCCAAAAACTCAACCCACCACTGCCTCTCCCTTCAATCTCTAAACTGGCTAGAACTCCCAAACCACCTTGACTATCTCCAACTAACAACCACTCAAATTAATATTCTACCCAGAAAAATGCCCTGCTCTATCCAACATCCTTCCCCCTTACATTCCCAACCGATCATTAAGATCCGAACACCAAAATCTAATCTCCATCCCCAGACCTAAACATCCCGCTGGCCAGCAACTACTATCCTTCTCTCTAGGTAGGAAATGGAACTCTCTCCCCTCCTTCTCTTAGAACCATACCTAACACAGAATACTTTAAAACCCAACTTTTCTTACACCTATCTTCAAAATGGAAATGTTCTTGCTTTCACCCTACGTAATTCCAAGGTTCTCATAAACTAAGCTTCTGTACTCTTGCACCTTATTCACTCTAATTCTAGCTAAATACTTTTAGCTGACTAACTTCACTGTAAGGATGAAAACATTGAAAAATTTGCAAATTTTGTTGTTTTTTAGCATTTGCTGTGTTCTTCTCTGTATTTTTTGCTATGTGTACATTCTATTGTAAATTTGCATTTGCAGTGATCTTACTATGTATTCTTGCTGTGTGGACATTCTTTTGTATTCTTCTCATGCATTATATTCCTTTGTACTGCCTTTGGAGCTTTTCTCCCCGGGCCTCCACTGAAAATGGGTTCTTCTTGGCCCAGTGGACTTCCCCGGTAATCAAACTGGAATAAATAAATAAATCTTTGGCTTCTCTTGTCTGACCTTTAGGAGTACCTTGGGGAGGAGAGGCAGAGGAGGAAAGGCATATACTGTTTTTCCAGTTGAAAGATAGGGCGTCCACTTTCCATGATTGTCTGTGATAAGTTCCTGTGCAGAATCTTTTTAATTGGTAGTTGTGAGGAGAAGCAAATAGATCTATATCCGGGCATCCCCATTTCCTTGTTATCATGTTGAAGACTTGTGGATCTCCAATTGCCACTCGCGGGGATCCATGAGGTTTCTTGCTTAGTTCATCTGCCAGAGTATTTATCTTTTCTGGCAGGAATTGTGTCTGCAGATGCACTTGGTAAGTCAATGCTGTGTCCCACAAAGTCATGGCCAGTCTGCAAAGGGGGTAAGAATGATTGCCTCCCTGCTTGTTTATACACCACATGACCGTGGTGTTGTCTGTCTTTATCAGTAGTTGTCCCAGATGAAGTAGGTCCTTGAAGGCTGTCAGGGCATTCTGAACAGCTAGCATCTCTTTCTGATTGATATGCAAATGCATTTGGTTTGTGCACCATGTGCCTTGAATACATTTTCCTGCCATGTGAGCCCCCCAGGCATAACCTGATGCATCTGTTGTTAGTGTCTGCCTAGCTGGGGGTAAAGTGAATGGCTGTCCCTTGTTCTGGTGACAAGCCTTCACCCACCATCGAAACTCCTGCTGTAGGCAGGGAATGAGGGCAATTATTGTTTCCAGGCTGTGGCAATGTTGAGCCCAAACACTTTTTAGGTACCAATGAAGTTTCCTCATATGCGGTCTCGCATATGAATTAGTAGAATGCAGGATGCCATGAAGCCCAAAGCCTGCAGAATTTTTCTTGCAGATAACTGGGCCTTTGTTGCCAACAGTTTGAAATATGTAGTCAGTTGCCTTTGTTTGTCTGGCGTGAGATAAGCCATCTGGGCAGTTGTATTTAAGCTTGCACCCAGGAATATCATCTCTTGAGGGGGTACTGGTTTTGATTTCTTTTCATTGATTGTGTACCCTAGGCCTGTTAGAAATCTCTTTACGAACGCCAGATGCTGTAGTAGAATGTCCTTGTTCTCTGCTTGAATGAGGCAGTCGTCCAAGTAAGGCTATATTTGTATTCCTCTTTGTCTGCAGAATGCAATTACTGGTACCAGGCACTTTGTGAAGATCCTGGGCGCAGCAGATAAGCCAAAGGGCAGCGCAGAGAATTGGTAGTGCATTGAGCCAGTTTTGAATCTGAGGTATCTTCTGCATATTTGTCTGATTGGGACATGCAGGTATGCCTCTTTTAGGTCTAAAGTCACAAGCCAAGCCTTCTTGCCCAGCATGGGCAGAAGCTGCTGTAGAGTCAACATTTTGAATTTTGGTATACCCAGATATGTTCAGAATAGATAGGTCCAGTATTGGTCTCCAGGTCTTGTCCTTTCTTAGTACCAAGAACAGTCTTGAATAAAATCCTTGTCCCTGCTCTTGCTCTGGTACTTGTTGAATGGCCCTCATTGTCCATGACGGATAAGACTTGTTTTTGTGCCTCTGCCCATAGATGTTTTGGCAGGTCTGGCCAGCCGTTTGTCCTTGGCAGGGTATGGAAGTGAAACCTGTAGCCTTGTGACACTATGTCTAAGACCCATTTGTCCTGGGTTATTATGTGCCAATTTTGAGATAAAAGTGCTAGTTTTCCCCCTAAAGGTGCTACCAGAAGATAAGTGCTTGGTGCAGGCGGGGGAAAGTCATTGGGACTGTTTCCTGTATGGCTGTGATTTGTCTTCTCCACTTTTGGAGGTAGAAGCATCCCATTGTTTAGACCTGTACGAACCTTGGGGCTGGGATCTGCCTCTTGAGCATCTGTATCTGACCCTTTGTGGTATGTCTGACACCGGAAAGGACCAATTCTTTGTAGGCCAGTGTCTGCTAAATCTTGGAGGTTGTACCTGTAAAAAATCTTTAACCGTTTGCATAGATTTAGCTTTGTCCTCCATTTTCTTTAACACCTCCTCTGCTTTAACACCAAACAAGGTATCATGCTGTAATGGAGGATCTAATAATTTTGCTTTGACATGGTCAGGCAGATTTTGTTCCTTTAACCAAGCATGCCTCCTGATGACAGAACCCGTAACAGCGGCCCTGCAGGAGGCCTCCAAAGAATCAAAACCACATTGCAAAGTATGCTTTCCAACTTGCTCAGCTGCATGCAATAAATCCTGCATGTCTTTGTTTTCTGCACAGTCAGAATTTATCAACAATTTCTGTTTAAAGCAGTGACATAATATACTGCTGATATTTGCGCATATGAAACTGACAATTTAAAGCCCTTATAGCCAAGGTAGCAGAGGTGTAAATCTTCTTCCCCCATCTGTCCAATGCCCTAGAATCCCTGTCAGAGGGGGTAGAGTTTTTTTGCAGTGGATGCCTTGACCCCTTCGGGACCCTGAGAGACAGTTTCTGGGTCAGCAGCAGGGTTTTTGAAAAGGAATTTATGAGAGTCAGAAACCCTGTAGTACACGTCCGACTTAACAGGAGCTGAATTAAGGAGTCAGGGGTCAGACTGGACTCTGAAAATACATCTACAATGTCTAACACAGGTGGAACAGCTAGGGGGCTGTGTTGTGGGAGTAAAAGGAAGTCTCTTGAGTCTTTTCTTAGATTCTGAATAATCTTGGTTCTCCCAGTGGAATGTTCCCTCATGGTATGCAAGGTTTCCCCAAAAGAGTAATCCTCAGGAGAGGCTGAAAGGATAGATTCTTCAGCATCAGAATCCTCATAGGGATGAAGAGAGTATTCCTGATCAGCAGAGGAATCAGATGAAATGGAAACCTGATCTGAAGATTCATATTCTGTCTCTTGCCTAGGCCTTATCAGGAGGAGGATGGGAACCCCTGATCAAGGTAATTAAGTCTTCGGCCATTTTGAGCATCTGTTTTTTGGGCATGGAGGCCTGACCATGAGGCTGTTGTACCTGTTTCTTTGTCTTTAAAGGTGCTTTAATCTTTGCCTTTGTAGCTGGAGTCGCTTTAATGTACAATTGAGTAGGTCTGAAAACACCCTCAGAAGCCGATGCCTGCTCAGCGGCTCCAGGACCCATCTGAGGGAATATTATCCGAAGGTCCAATACCTTGAGCTTCCGGTGGCCTAGGCGACTCCACGTTGGAGTCTGTAGCGGCCTGCAGGTCCAAAGTAGCAGGCGTCAGGGGATGCGAAAGCACCTCACTGAGAACCGGCAAACCGGTGACTGGCTTAGAGGAAGCCTCGTCGTCGGTTTTGGACCTTGGATGCCTGTCCTTTTCTTTGCGTTTCTTGTGAATTCCGGTAGTCAGAGTGCTATCCGACGGCATTGTGTAATTAAATCTTCTGCCAAAATAGTGAAATGCAAAATCGTACAGATGCTTAATAGTGCGTTGGTTAAATCTAGCACAAAATCAACAACTAGCAACGTCGTGGTCAGGGCCTAGGCAAGGAATACAGTAAGAATAAAAGTCCTTATGAGGTATTTGCTTCCCACATGAAATACAATTATTAACTTTTTCTGACATCGGTCTGGAGCAAGAAAAAAGTTTTCCCCAACGGGGTACTTGGCTTTTAATGAAGACTTCAGATCTGAAATTCGAACACGAAAATCTCAGGAGTCGGCCGACCAGCACTTGCGAACTGCTTCTGCTTCAGGCACCGCGTGGCAAGAAAGACTGAAGAAAATGGCGTGGGCTGCATCTTTTATACCCCTGGCGCACTGACGTCAGGGAAGAGGCGACAGCAACCAATGCCGGACCTAGACTTTGGAACTCAGGCCGACTGAGGGTAGGCTGCCAGCAGGATAACCCAAGTGTAATAACTGCAACACTGAAACACGAAGAACATCTATTGCAGAAAAGAGGAAAATCCCAGGATGCAAAAAACTCCCTTACCAGCCTCAGTAAGAAGCTGAGATTCCTCATAAAATCCTCCAAAGCTAGTTACGAAAATAAAATTGCCATAGATTCCAAAGACAACCACAAGGCATTCTATAGTTAAGTCAAGAATCTAAATGGCAATGCTCAGATCTGCTCTGAGCTACAACAGAATGGCATTAAATATACTGATCCCAAGGATATTGCCAACATCCCGGCAGATCGATTTAGTGCCAACTTCACCATCCTTTCACCCACTAAAGGGCCCATCTCAATATCAAAAGATTGCCAAATTTTGGTAATCACAGCCACACAGGTAGAAACCGCACTCTCCAAAGCTAAGAATGCAGCATCCATGGGACCAGATAACATCCCGGGCTGTGTATTACATGAACTACAAAATGAACTGGCACCTCACCTAAGTGACATGTTTAATCATAGCCTCACCTCAGGCTTTGTGCCCACTGAGTGTCGCACAGCTACAGTTATCCCACTCCACAAGGGAGGATTCACCTTGGAATCTCAGGAACTCCCGTCCCATCAGTCTGACGAGTCTGATCTGCAAGGGCATGGAACGCATTATCATGGAACTTATAAACAAAGGCATTAGCATCCTTCAAACACTGAACCCCACCCAGTTTTGGTTCGTGAAGGGCCAAACTCATCTCCTGAACCTGACTGACTTCCTTGAATCAGTCTCCAGGAGTTGTGGACAAGGGTAAGGCGATCCACACAGCCTATCTGGACCTCGCCAAGGCCTTCAACGCTATCCCCCACTCTGGAATCATAGATAAACTTACTAACTAAGCTGGGCATAAATCCCCATGTCACTCGATGGGTTGCCAACTGGCTTACTGACAGAACCCAGACTGTAAAACTAGCAGACTCCAAATCCAGCTCCAGACAAGTGACAGGTGGAGTACCTCAGGGTTCAGTCCTGGGACCACTCTTGTTTGGCACCTACTTCTCTGAAGTACAGGCCAACACTAAGGGACTCTGGCTAACAAAGTTCGCAGATGACTGCAAACTGGGAGCCATTACTGAATCCCCAAACGATGTGGATATTCTACAAAAGGGCCTTAGAGAAACAGATGCTTGGTGCCAGTGCCATAGGCTCAATCAATGCCAAGAAATGTATAGTTATCCCCTTTGGGGAAAAACCATGTACCCATGAAATGCCACATAGGTGGCAGTACACTCAACACCGAAAGTGTGATGAGAGACCTGGGGACACAGGTGGGCAGTGGTCTCACCTTCAATAACCACATTGCCACAACAGTCAGGAAATCCTTCTATGTGGCACACCTCATCACTAAAGGCTTTTCATCCAGAAAAAAAGGAGGTCATTGTCACACTGTACTCATCCCTCATTAGACCCATTATAGAGTACAACACCCCGTTTGGTATGTACCTCACAAGACATCTGCAATAGCTGGAAAAGCCGCAGAAATACCTCACTAAAAGAATCACAGGCCTAAAGCAGATGCCCTATGCTGACGGTCTAAAAAAACTCCAGCTATACTCTGCGACATATCATCTACTCAGAGGCGATCTCTGCTTAACATACAAGGCCATGTTAAACCCTGAGCTGTTGGACATGCTCCACTTAAAGAAATCCCAATCTCTCAGAGTCACTCGCTCCAGGGATCTAAACCTTGTCATCACAATGAACAAAACATGCTGGAGGGATAGGTTCCTTACCCAGAGGCTCTCCATACTCTAGAATAGACTGCAAGCAGAGCGCCTCCTTGGCCCTCTTGAAAAGGAACCTTGACGACTGGACGGGAGATAGGAAATTCATCCCGGGGATCACGTCAGTTGCACTGCTTGACAGGGGTCCAGGGAAGTAAATATTGTGGGAAGAAATATCCGGGGAATTGTTTGGCTAGGATTGTATAGGCCCTAGGGCCAATAGCCTAGTACCAACCTATGAACCTACGCCTTGTGGGCTTAGAACTACATCTTATGGAGCCTGTACCTCTAAGTGTTGATGTGGGTGTTGTTTCGAAAGAGTACATTTGGGGCTGCTGAGGGTATTTGTTACGTATACTTCGTCTAGCAGGTCTTTGTGGTTTAGGAAGGTTACAATTAATTGCCTCAGCATATTTGAGTCAATATGTCTGCTTTGTCCATGTCAATATGTCTGCTTTGAATTGTGCTTGATGGGTGCAGCACACGTACTACTGCCAACCTTACTGACATTAAGAGTACTTTTTGTGACAGCTTTGCCTCCAGTGACCATTGTGTAAATACATCTCTCACATACCATATCAGTTTCTTTGAGAATTAACTGGTTGTCAGTAAACATGAGCCAATTTCTACATTGCTTCAGGATGCCCATATCCACCAAACTGGTAACAGAGACAGCAGCAAAGTTCATCTCTATGGCAACAGACCCTTTTTTTATTGAGTCAACAGCTGGAGTGAGAATATCAATTACTGTCAGGAGTATCCGGTTTGCAACTATGGGGACAGTGCTGGTCACTGCAAACTAGTTGCGCTGTGTGCAACTTGGTATTGGAGAAATTTCTATTGCGCTTTTATAGGAAAAATGTCGCTCAAGGTGTCTGAGTCTATACAGAGCACTGCCAAACACTTGGGGGGGGGGACTAATATGTAGACCCTGAAAATTTAAGGATCAAGTATTTAGGTGGATATTCTGAAGTTGGAAACAAATCGATCGATACTTACTGAAAACAAATAATTAGCTTGTCAAGAATGATGAAAAGAGGGGAGGTGCATGAATGGCTACTGCCTGGGTACTACTAATGCTGGTCTCACCACAGCCTCACTCTTTTGGGATACAATCCTCCTTTGCTTATTATCTCAGCAGAAGCAAAATGTTAGCACCAATCCTAAGATGATGATGTCAATTTTCATTTGTTCCTAAACAAATGGGACAGAGTCCTCAGCTACCTGACTGTTATTCCCAAAGAGGAGCATGTTTGAAAAGACTTTTGTCTGGCTTCAGTTGACACCTGGTCATGGTAGTGATGAGCCAATCATCTAGATATGGAAACACGTAGAACCCATGCAGTCTCAACTGAGCTGCAAACTAATGCCATGCATTTGGTGAACACTCTGGGGGTTGTGCTGAGACCAAAAGACAGTAATCAGAACTGGAAGGGACTGGCTTTCAGATGGAAGTGTAAGAACCTCCTGGACCACCTGTGCATTTTTATATGACAGTACGTGTCTGAGAGTCTGTGAAGCACATCCAGTCATCCTTTTCCAAAAATATAAGAATGGACTGAACCGTGACCATCTGGAATTTGGTTTGACAAATCTATTTTTTTAATTAGCGAGCTCTGTAAAGTACAGTTGCGTACACTTATCATAAATGTAGATGTTAGAGTGTATTCACTGTTGCAGTTATTACATTTGGGTAATCTGCTGGCAGGTTGCCCTCAGTCGGCCTGAATTCCAAAGTCTTGGGTCCTGTGTCGGTTGCTGTCTTCTCTTCCATGACGTCAGGGGTATAAAACATGCAGCCGACACCATTTTCTTTAGTTTTTCTTGCCCCCGATGTCGGGTGCACCCAAAAAGGTAGCAAAATTATATATATATGTATATATATATATATATGTATATATATATATATATACATACATGCAACAATATAAACTTTACATTCATCTACAAGCAAATACACCACATAGGATGTAGAAGACAGAGAAGGAAAGATAAACTTCAGAATGACAGGGGGATGGCGGGAGGGTAACCTGGACTGCAACAGTGAATACACTCGAACATCTACATTTATAGTAAGTGTACACAACTGTACTATGTTCTTCGTGTTTCATTGATGTTCATCGTGCATACAGCTGCAGTCATAACAGATGGGTTTTCCTGCCGTCAGGCGGGTCCTCGGTCGGCCGAATTCCAAAGTCTAGGTCCGGCGTCGGATGTAGTCACTTCTTCCCTGACGTCAGCGCGACAGGGGTATAAAAGAACCAGCCGACGCCATTTTCTTCAGTCTTTCTTGCCGCGCGGTGCCCGAAGCAGAAGCAGTTCGCAAGTGCCGGTCGGCCAGCTCCTGAGATTACGAATATTTTTCAATCGAAGTCTTCTTGAAAGCTAAGTACCCCATTGGGGGAACTTTTCTTGCCTCCGACCGATGTCAGACAAAGTTAATAATTGCATTTCATGTGGGAAGCAAATACCGCATAAGGATTTCCATTCCCTCTGCATTCCTTGCTTAGGCCCAGACCACGATGTCTCGGCCTGTCGTTTTTGTGCTACATTCAACAGACGCACTATTAAGCGTCGGGCGGAGTTCGCCCAACACTATTTTGGCAAAACGTTTAATTACATTATGTCGTCGGATACTCCGACTCCAGTTTTGAGTAAAAGACACAAAGATAAGGACCGACATACGAGGTCCGCGACTTCTACCGACACCACGCTAAAGCTGACTACAGGTGCTCCGGTTCTCAGCGAGGCGCCTACGCAGCCCCTGACTACCAATGACACTTCATTAGCAGTGTCTTCTGTGCCCGAGGTCGCAGGCTCTTCGGCCCACACCCCGACTACAGATACCGAAGCCACTCTTGGTGGGGAAACTCACAGTTTAGACAGACCTGCCACCTCTCAAGGTGTCTTCAGGCCTTCTTCTTTTTCCATTAAGGCTTTCACTAAATCTAAAGCAGCCATGCATACTAAAAGACAAGCTCCACAGGGCCCCTCTCAAGGCCCCATGTCTAAAAAGCAGATGCTCAAAATGGCAGAGGATTTGATTACTCTTATCAGGGGTTCTCAACCCCCCTTGGACAAAAGGCCCAGAGTGGAGGAAGAATATCCTTCCTCGGACCAGGCCTCCATTACTTCAGAACATTCTGAAGACCAGGAACATTCATACTCCCCTTTTGAAGATTCTGATGCAGAGGAGTCCATTCCCTCTGTCTCCCCCCCCCTGAGGACTACTCTTTTGGGGAAACCTTGCATACCTTGAGGGAACACTTCCACTGGGAAGGCCAAGATTACTCAGACTGCAAGAAAAGGCTCAGGGATTTCCTCTTGCTCCCTCAGCACAGGCCTCTGGCTATCCCTCCTGTCTTAGACATACTAGATGATGTGTATTCAGAGGCCAGCCTTAACCCAGATTCTTTACCTCCAGCTCCAGTCAAGCCTGACAGGCATTACCAGGTTCCTGATTCACACCAATTCCTATACAAAAGCCATGCGGCTGACGCAGAAACTATTTCACAGGGTCCCAAGGGAATTAAGGCCTCCACTGCCAAAAATTCATTACCTTCAGAGAGAGATTCCAGAGCTTTAGAAAGGTGGGGGGAAAAGGTATACACCTCGGCCACTTTAACCATGAGGGCATTAAACTGTCAGTTCCATATGTTAAAGTATCAATAGTTTTTGTTATCTCAGGTGAAAAGCAAAATGTCACAACCTGAACAACCAGACTTGAAGGAGTTGCAGGATTTGTTGCATAGTGCAGAGCAAGTGGGTAAACATACCTTGCAATGTGGCACAGTGGTGCAGTGGTTAACGTTGTCACCTCACAGCAAGAGGTTCTCTGGTTCGATTCACGGCTGGGGTGCCTTCTGTGTGGAGTTTGCATGTTCTCCCTGTGTTCGCGTGGGTTTCCTCCGGGTACTCCGGTTTCCTCCCACATTCCAAAGACATGCATCTGGAGCATTTCTCCCAGGGCCTCCGCTGAAAACAGGCTCTGTGGAACCTAGTCGGACTTTCCCGGTCAACAAATGTTAAAATAAAAAATAAATAAAAATGTGGTTTTGATGCTTTAGAGGCCTCATGTAGAGCTGCTGTTACAGGATCAGTCATACGTAGACATGCTTGGCTCAAAGAGCAAACCTTACCAGATCATGTCAAAGCTAAATTACAAGATGTACCTCTTCAAAAAGATGTATTGTTTGGTGTTAAAGCTGAGGAGGTATTAAAGAAAATGGAGGAAAAGGCAAAATCAATGCAAACAGTGAAAGATTTCTTACAGGTACAACCTCCACGTTTCAGCAGAAATTGGCCTTAAAAAAATTGGTCTTTTCCAGCCACGGACAGACCTCAAAGAGGTAGATACAGGCGCCCCCGAGGGGTAGAGGGCAATCTCAAGGATCATTTAGAGGCAGACAATGGCAAGCACCTACACCAAGAGATGGTGAAGATAGTTCACAGCCATTCAGAAAGCAGAACCAATGACTTTCCCCTTTGCATGCCAAGCAAGGCTCAAATGGCAGCACCTTTAGGCGGAAAACTGGCATTATTTTCGAAAAATTGGCATATTGTCACAAAAGACAAATGGATCCTGGAAATTATAGACAGAGGCTACAGATTCCACTTTCACACCCTTCGAAAAATGAGAGGCATGCCAGACCTGCCACACAATCAAAGGGCAGAGGCACAAAAACAAATTTCAGATCTCATGGACATGAAAGCTATTCAAGAGGTACCTGCACAAGAACAGGGTCAAGGTTTTTACTCCAGACTATTACTGGTACCAAGGAAGGGCAAAGATTGGAGACCTATTTTGGAACTATCCATCCTAAACACATATTTACTCGTACCAAAATTCAAGATGCTCACATTACAGCAGCTTCTTCCCATACTGGGCAAGGAGTCTTGGCTGGTAACATTGGACCTCAAGGAGGCATACCTGCATGACCCAATCAGACAAGATTGCAGAAGATACCTCAGATTTCTTGCAGGTTCAACCCATTATCAATTCTCTGCATTGCCCTTTGGCTTATCTACTGCGCCCAGAGTTTTCTCGAAATGCCTGGCATCAGTAATGGCCTTCTGCAGACTTCAAGGGATACAAATATACCCACATTTGGACGACTGCCTGATCCAAGCGGACAGGAAACACATACTTCTGAAACGCCTGGCGTTTGTAATAATGCTGTTGAATTCTCTGGGATACACAATCAACAAAAAGAAATCAAGACTAATACCCTCTCAAACAATAATTTTCCTGGGTGCCAGCTTGAATACAAACACCCAGATGGCCTACCTCACGCCAGAGAAACAAGGGCAACTAACTCAATACTTCAGAAAACTGGCAACCTTCACCAGGCTGACTGCAAGGAAAATCCTGCAGGCTCTGGGATTCATGGCATCTTGCATCCTGCTAATCCCATGTGCAAAGCTGCATATGAGGAAGCTTCAATGGTACCTAAAAAACTTATGGTCTCAACACAGCCACAGTTTGGAAACAATTATACCACTGATTCCAAGCCTTCAAAAGGAATTTCTGTGGTGGGCTCAAGCATGCCAAAGAAACATAGGTCTCCATTTCTGCAAGCCTCAAGCAAATCAAGTCATCACAACAGACGCCTCGGACTACGCCTGGGGGGCGCACATGACAGATCGGTGCATTCAGGGCAAATGGTCCCAAAAAGAAAAGCACCTACACATCAATCAAAAGGAAATGCTAGCAGTAATAAATGCTATTATGGCTTTCAAAGACCTACTGCATCCAGGCCAGCTATTGATAAGGACAGATAACACCACAGTGATGTGGTACATAAACAAACAGGGAGGAACCCATTCATATCCCCTATGCAGGCTAGCCATGTCTCTTTGGAACATGGCTCTGGAATCACAAATCCAACTTCAAGCACAGTTCCTGCCAGGCAAGGAAAACACGCTGGCAGACAACCTAAGCAGAAATATGACAGATCCACGTGAATGGAAGTTGATGCTCAAGTTTTTACAAAGATAATTCAAGCATGGGGAAGGCCAGACATAGATCTCTTTGCCACCCACAGAAATTACCAATTGACAAAATTCTGCTCAAGGACCTTTCATCCACAGGCCTGGAAAGTCTTTCAGTTGGACAACAATGACAGTTTATGCCTTTCCACTTCTTCCTCTGCTGCCCAAAGTTCTATTAAAAGCCAGAGCAGACAGACCAAAGATGATTTTCATTGCTCCAGACTGGCCAAGACAACACTGGTACCCACTCCTGAGGAGCCTGACGCATTCCCCACCATGGATATTGCCTCTAATGCCTCTTCTATTGACTCAGCACAACTTCAAAACTCTTCACAGTCAGCTGAAAACACTCAATCTAGCTGCATGGAGGATTCCTTAAATTCATAACAGACCCTACTCTCCAAGGAGTTGCAGGATGTCATTTTGGAGGCCAGAAGGCCTTCTACTAGAAAAGCCTACTCCGCAAAATGGAAACGGCTTTGTGCCTGGAATCGGAAAAAGGGTCAAAATCCTGGAATACTGAATTTACCTCAAATATTACAGTACCTAGCTGAGATGCTAAGCAGTGGACTTTCATTCTCCTCCATCAAAATCCATGCCTCAGCCATTTCTGCAGAATACAACACTGATCCTCCTTTATTCTCTCACCCTCTCTTAAGACAGTTCCTCAGAGGGGCTAAGAATATAAAACCCCACAAGGAAGCAACCAGTACCTGCTTGGGACCTCAATTTCATTCCAGAAAAACTGACCCTACCTCCTTTTGAGCCAGCTGCTTCAACAGAACTGCAATATTTGACATGGAAAACAGCCTTCCTTCTGGCTATCACCTCAGCACACAGGGTTTCGAAACTACAAGCCCTCATGGCTGTGCAGCCTTTCATCATTTTCCATCAGGACAGAGTTTCCTTACGAACCAACCCTTCCTTTATGCCAAAGGTAGTATCCAGGGCAGCCTTGAATCAGGCGATCCACTTACCTACCTTTTACCCTAATCCACAAAACAAAGGGGAGAGACTACTACATTCCTTGGATATTCACAGACAGCTCCGTTATTATTTGAACAGAACAAAGCCTTTCAGAAAATCAGAGCAACTCTGTGTCCTATGCTACAGGTGCTCAAGGGAAGCCTATTTCCAAACAGACAATCGCAAAATGGATAGCCCACTGCATACGCTTTTGTTACTCTTTTCATGGTAAAACTGTACCTACAGGCATCAGATCTCACTCCACAAGGGCCACAGCTACCTCTGCAGCTTTCTCTCAGGGGGGTTCCTACCAAAGATATTTTGGAAGCAGCCACTTGGAGTTCTGTACATACTTTCTCCAAGCACTATCACCTACCATTATATTCCAAATCTAGAGCGGGCTTTGCCACTGCAGTCTTGCAGGGCATCCTGGCTCCTCCTATTTCCACTTAGTGCCTACCACCCCTTTTTTTAGCTTTGGGATTCTACCCATCTGTTATGACTGCAGCTGTATGCACGATGAACATAGTACAGTTTTGTACCTACCATAAATGTAGATGTTCGAGTGCTAATACAGCTGCAGTCCAGGTTTCCCTCCCTCCTTCCCCTCTTGGGACAGGCCTAATGGCTAACACCTCCTCATACAACCTGATTGGGGTATTCTTTTATGGTGTATTTGCTTGCAACTACTGTTTTTTGATTATATTGCATTGCATTATTACACAAATTTATGTTTTGCCTTCCTTCTGGGGGCACCTGACATCTGGGGCAAGAAAAACTGAAGAAAATGGCGTCGGCTGGTTCTTTTATACCCCTGTCGCACTGACGTCAGGGAAGATGCGACGACATCCGACGCCGGACCTAGACTTTGGAATTCGGCCGACCGAGGACCCGCCTGACGGCAGGAAAACCCATCTGTTATGACTGCAGCTGTATTAGCACTCGAACATCTACATTTATGGTAGGTACAAAACTGTACTTTGCTGTCATTACATTTGGGTAGAATCCCAAAGCTATGGTTGGGGTGCTGGAGCTAAACAGCATTAGGTGCAGCTATAAGGCCCTGCAGCAATGCAGTGGCAAAGCCTGCCCTGGACTTAGAGTAGAGAGGAAAATGTTAATGCTTTGTAAAGGTGTGAACAGAACTCCAAATAGCAGCCTCTAGAATGTCTTTGGTGGGTACTCCTCTGAGAAAGGCTGAGAAGTAGCTGCAGCTCAGGTGGAATGAGACCTAATGCCCTTGGGCATAGGTTTACCATGGTGTAAGTAGCAGAAATGGATGCAGTGGCTTATCCACCTTGAAATTGTCTTCTTTGAAATAGCCTTTCCTTTTGATCCTGCAGCATATGACACCAGTAATTGTTCAGTTTTTCTAGAGCTTTTGTCTTGCTCAAATAGAATCTTAGCTGTCTGCGTACGTCCAAGGAATGCAGAATTCTCTCCCCCTTGTTCTGCGGATTTGGATAAAAAGTTGGCAGATGAATTGTTTGGTTAAGAGCCACACTGGAAACCACCTTAGGCATAAAAGTAGGATTTGTCCTCAGAGACACCCTGTCTGGGTAAAACATGATAAAAGGCTCTACAGCCATGAGGGCCTGTAGCTCAAACTCTTCTTGCTGAAGTAATTGCTAGTAGCAGAGCCGTTTTTCATGACAAGAACTTTAGATCAGTGGTAGCAGCTGGTTCAAATGGAGGCAGGGTGAGCTTTTCCAACACATAATGGAGGTCATATGCAGGTAATGGCAATCTTCTAGGAGACCTTAAATTTTTGGCTCCTCTAAGATACTGCTTTAGTAAAGGATGAGAAAAGATTGGTGGCTCTGTATTGTAATGAGCTGAAATGGCAGAGACATGGATTTTGATTGATGAGAAAGACAGGCCTTTGTCAAGCATCTCAGTTAAGTATTGTAATATCTGAGGAATATTTGGTTTTGCTGTATCAGTTCCTTGTGCTTGATTCCAAGCACAGAATCTCTTCAATTTATCAGCACAAGATTTTCTAGTACTAGGCCTTCTGGCTTCCAAAATGACATCCATCACAGCTTTACTGAGAGGTGTTGTTTGTATGACTACATGATTAGCCATGCTGCCAGGTTCAGAGTCTGTAGTCGATTGTGCAGGATCCGATTGTTTTGCTGGGACAGTAGTTGTGGTCTTTTAGACAAGGTCCAAGCTAGGTATTGAGCCAAGTTCCTTAGGATTGGGTACCAGTATTGGCGGGGCCAGTCCGGGGCAATTAATATCATCTTTGGCTTCTCTTGTTTGACTTTCAAGAGGACCTTGGGTAGAAGAGGCAGAGGAGGAAAGGCGTAAACAGATAGGTTTTTCCAACTAAAGGATAGAGCGTCCACTTTCCATAGGGCATCCAGTTTCCATGCTCGTCTGTGATAAGTCCTTGTGCAGAATCTTTTCAATTGATAATTTTGAGGAGAGGCAAATAGATCTATGTCTGGGCTCCCCCATTTCTCTGTTATCATGCTGAAGACGTGTGGATTTAGTTTCCACTCGGGAGGATCCATAAGGTTTCTGCTAAAATCGTCTGCCAGAGTGTTTTGTTTTCCTGGCAGGAACTGAGCTTGAAGATGTATTTGGTAGGTCAAAGCTGTGTCCCACAGTGCCGTGGTTAATCTGCAATGGGGGTATGAGTGTGTGCCCCCTTGCTTGTTTATATACCACATGACTGTGGTGTTGTCCGTCTTTATCAGTAATTGTCCTGGATGAAGTAAGTCCTTGAAGGCTGTTAGGGAAGTTTGAACAGCTAGCATCTCTTTCTGGTTGATATGTAGATGCATTTGTTTTGGTGTCCATAAGCCCTGAATGCATCTTCCTGCCATGTGGGCCCCCCAGGTATAATCTGATGCGTCTGTTGTTAAGGCTTGGATGGCAGGGGGTAGAGTGAAGGGCAGTCCCATGTTTTGGTGACATGCCTTTGCCCACCATAGAAACTCCTGTTGAAGGCAGGGAATGAGAGGAATCATTGTTTCCAGACTGTGTGAATGTTCACTCAAACATTTTAGATACCACTGAAGTTTCCTCATATACAGTCTTGCATATGGAATTAGCAGGATGCAAGATGCCATGAAGCCCAGAGCCTGCAGAATTTGCCTTGCAGAAGACTGGGTTTTTGTTGCCATCAGTTTGAAGTAAGCAGTCAGTTGCCTTTGCTTGTCTGGCGTGAGGTAAGCCATCTGGGCAGTTGTATCCAAGCTTGCACCCAGGAATGTTATCTTTTGAGAGGGTACCAGTTGTGATTTATTTTTGTTTATTGTGTACCCTAGGCATGTTAGAAGCCTTTTCACAAATGCCAGGTGTCGAAGAAGAGTGTCCTTGTTCTCTGCTTGAATGAGACAGTCGTCCAAGTAAGGATAAATTGGTATACTTCTTTGTCTGCAAAATGCAATTACTGGTGCCAGGCACTTTGTAAAGACCCTGGGCGCAGTAGATAAGCCAAAGGGCAGTGCAGAGAATTGGTAATGCATTAAGCCAGCCTTGAATCTGAGGTATCTTCTGCACGATTGTCTTACTGGGACATGCAGGTATGCCTCTTTTAGGTCTAAAGTCACCAACCACGCATTCTTGCCCAGCATGGGCAGAAGCTGTTGCAAAGTCAGCATTTTGAATTTTGGAATGTCCAGGTATGTGTTCAAAATTGATAAATCCAGTATTGGCCACCAGACCTTGTCCTTCCTGGGTACCAAGAACAGTAGAGTAAAAAACTTGTCCTTTTTCCTGTTTTGGTACTGTCTGAATGGCCCCCATATCAATGAGGGACGTAACCTATTTCTGTGCCTCTGTCCATTGATTTTTTGGCAGATCTGGCCAACCATTTGCCATTGACAGAGTGTGGATCTGTATCCCTGTGATACGATGTTTAGTACCCACTTGTCCTGGGTTATTAACTGCCAATTTTGAGTGAAAATTGCTAATTTTCCCCCTATGAGTGCTGCCAAAAGATAAGTGCTTGGTGTAGGCAGAGGGAAGTCATTGGGACTGCTTTCTGTAGGTTTGCGCTTTATCCCCTCCAAATTTGGAGGTGGAAGCGCCCCATTGCTTTGACCTGTATGAATCTTGCGCCTGGTATCTGGAACCCTTAGGGCTTCTGGATTTTCCCCTTTGAGCTCTGTCTGACACAGGAAACTACCATTTTTTTTGTAGGCCAGTGCCTACTGAATCTTGGAGGCTGCACTTGTAGGAAGTCATTGACAGTTTACATAGACTTAGCTTTGTCTTCAATTTTCTTTAAAACCTCTTCTGCCTTAATACCAAACAGAGAATCGTGCTGTAAAGGTGCAGCTAGCAATTTAGCTTTAACATGATCAGGCAAATTGTGTTCCTTTAACCAGGCATGCCTGCAGGAGGCCTCTAAGGAATCAAAACCACACTGCAAAGCATGCTTTCCAACTAGTGCAGCTGCATGCAATAATTCCTGCAATTCTTTATTTTCTGCACATTCTGAAATCACTGTTTTCTGTTTCAGCAATCCCATAACATGTTGTTGGTACTTAAGCATATGAAATTGACAGTTTAAGGCCCTGACTGTCAAGGTTGCAGATGGACAAATGCCCTTAAATCTCTGTTAGAAGGGGTAGGATTTTTTGCTGTTGAGGCCTTAACTCCCTTTGGACCCTGTGAAATAGTTTCAGGATCAGCAGCAGGGTTTCTATATAAAAATTTATGTGACTCAGGGACCATGTAATATATCTGTCAGGCTTACTGGGAGCCGAAGATAAGAAGTCAGTGGTCAAGCTTGACTCCAAAAACAAATCATCCACAATGTCTAAAACAGGGGGAATGGCTAAAGCCTTTTGCTGAGGGAGAAGAAGAAAATCCCTGAGCCTCTTTTTTGATTCTGAGAAGTCTTGACTCTCCCAGTGAAAATGCTCCCTCAAAGTATGCAAGGTTTCTCCAAATGAATAATCCTCAGGAGGAGATGCAGATGGAATAGACTCCTCAGCATCAGAATCCTCATAGGGAGGTATAGATAATTCCTTATCAGAAGAGGAATCAGAAGAAATAGAAACCAGATCTGAAGATTCATAATCAGTGTCTTGCCTAGGCCTTATCTGGAGGGGGATGGGTACCTCTGATCAAGGTAATAAGGTCTTCAGCCACTTTGATAATCTGTTTTTAGGCATAGAGGCCTGCGCACGTGGCTTATGCGTCAGTTTTTTAGTTTTAGAAGTTGCTTTTGTGTTTGGTTTTGCAGCTGTCGTTGTTTGATATACAAATGTTGAGGTTTGAATACACCCTCAGAAGCCGGTGCCTGCTCAGCAGCTCCGGACCCATCCGAGGGAGATACATCCGGCTTCATCCGAGGGAGATACATCAACTGGTCCAATACCTTGAGTACCTTGCGGCATGCCGGACTCCACATGGGTGTCGGTAGAGGCCTACGACTCGAAGGTAGCAGGTATAAGAGGCTGTGAAAGCATCTCACTGAATACCGGCGAACCGGCGACTGCCTTAGGAGAAGCTTCGCCATCGGTTTTGGATCTTGACTGCCTTTCTCTGTCCTTTTCTTTGTTTTTTATGTATTCCGGTAGTCGGATTGCTATCCGATGACACATCTGGGTAGTTAAATCTGTTTCCAAAATACTCCGATGCAAAAATATACAGACGCTTAACAGTGCGTTGGTTAAATCTGGCACAAAACCGACAGCCAGGTACGTTGTGATCAGGGCCTAAGCAAGGAATACAGTATAAATGGAAATCCTTACAAGGTATTTGCTTCCCCACAAGTTCATAGGTTCATACTAGGCTATCTGCCCTAGGGCATTTATAAGCCTAGCCAGAGTGTGTTTGGCTTTCGCCACCCATTTTAAATTAATTTTGCTATGCCTTTTTTGAGGTTAGTATATTGTGCCTCTGTCTAACAGTGACACAGAAGTGATAGCCGGGGTAAACCTACGATCTCCCATCCACTCATCAAGATTCCTCTTGAAGAGAGTCAATGAGGGACCCTGCCTAACCTGGACTGGGATTTTATTCCAGAGTGAAGGGAGCCTCTGGGTTATGAATCTGTCCCTCCAGCATGTCCTATTTATTTCAGTGCTGAGGTTCAAGTCTCTCGAGCGCGTAGCTCAATGGGATTTGGATTTTCTGAGGTGCAGCATGTCCATTAATTCTGGGTTGGACATGGCTTTATACGTCAGGCACAGATCGCCTCTGAGCAGGCGGTATGCCACTGAGTAGAGCTGGAGTTTCTTTAACCAGCATATGGCATCTGTTTGAGCCCTTTGATCCTCTTGGTGAGGTACTTTTGGGGTCTTTTCCAGTTGCTGCAGGTGTCTGGTAAGGTACATCCCAAAAGGGGCATTGTAGTCAATTATGGGCCTGATGAGGGATGAGTAAAGAGGCACGATGACCTCCCCTGATCTAGATGTGAATCCCTTCATGATTAGGTGGGCTATATAAAATGTTTTTCTAACCACTTTGGCCACGTGGTTGTCAAATGAGAGATTGCTATCAACTTGGGTCCCCAGGTCCCTAATGACTTCTTCTGTACTAAATGGATTACCACCTATGTGGTAATTTGTGGGCACTGTTTTTGCCAAAGGGGATGACTATACACTTTTTTGGCATTTAGCTTGAGGCCATGGCTCTGGCACCAGTTGTCTGTTTCTATGAGGCCCTTTTGGAGGATGCTTGTGTCGGCTGGAGAGTTGATTATGGCGCCCAGTTTGCAGTCATCTGTGAATTTGGTCAGCCACAGTCCTTCCGTGTTGGCCTGTACCGCCGAGAAATATATACCGAACAAGAGAGGTCCCAGGACTGAGCCTTGTGGGACGCCACTTGTAACTGGTTTGGAGTCTGACATGGCTCCAGCAATTCTAACCATGTGGGTTCTGTCCTTGAGCCAGTCTGCAACCCATCTAGTGACATAGGGGTTTATATTTAAGCTGGTGAGCTTATCTATAATGCCCGAGTGGGGTATTGTATCGAAGGCTTTTGCGAGGTCCAGGTAGGCTGTGTGGACCTCCTTCCCCTCGTCAATGGCCTTGGTGACTGTTTCAAAGAAATCAACCAGGTTTAAGAGACAGGATCTGCCCTTAACAAAGCCAAACTGGGTAGGATCCAGTGTCTGTAGGTCCCCAATATCTTTATTTATGAGGTCCATGATGATCCTTTCCATAGCTTTGCAGACCAAGCTAGTCAGGCTTATGGGGCAATAGTTTCCAGGATCCGTTGAGGCACCACCTTTGTGGAGAGGGACCACTGTTGCTGTACGCCACTCTCTGGGTACATATCCTGTATTAAGGCTAAAATTGAACAGTAGTTTTATGTTTGGGTTTAGCTCTTCTTGGAGTTCATGCAGGACGCAGCCCGGGACACCATCTGGTCCCATTGATGCTGTGTTTTTTCCTTTGGAGAGGGCGGCTCTTACCTGAGCATCTGAGATGTCAGGGGGGCAGCACTCTGTTGGGATAGATATTTGCCCTTTTGGTGGGGAGGGGGGGGGAGTTTGCACCGAACCTGTCAGCCTGGATGTTAACAATGTCGGTGGGCTCGGTGTATTTTTTGTCATTTTGGACTAATTCTGAGCATATCTGGGAATTCCCACCCAGGTTCCTAACATAACTGAAGAAAGCCTTGTGATTATCCTTGGTGTCCTGTGTAATTTTTCTCTCAAAGCTGGCCTTAGACGATTTGAGTGCCCATAGTTTTTTGCTAATACTGATCAGAGATGCCTTCCCTTTTTGGGATTTTGCTCTATCATGTAGTAGCTTCCTCCTTCTATTGTATAGTTTGTTTATGGCTGGGGTCCACCAGACAGGACGTCTGCCTTTGGAGGACTGGGTCTTGGTTTTATTTGGGATTGCATGATCCATGCATTCCTGAAGGTGTTCATAGAATGCGTTTATAAAGGATTCTCACGGTCTGGGGCGTATTTTCCACAAGCCGGGGCTTTGAAGGATTCGCCTCGGTTTTGAGGCGTGTGAAATTTGCTTTAGAGAAGTTTTTCACTGTGGTTTTCTGGGCGGGGGGTGGGGTTGGGATGTGAATATCCAGTGAGATTAGTTTATGGTCTGATCTTACCAGTGAGGGATACACTTCTGGTCTGGAGCATAGTGTCCCCATGTTGGCGATGATCAGGTCCAGTATGTTTTCCCCTCTTGTGGGAGTGGTAACAAGTTGTTCCATAGCATTTGAGTTTATAAATTCTAGGAACCTTTGGGCAAGGGTGTTGGAGCTAGAGTAATGCTCCCAGTCTATGTTTGGGTAGTTGAGGTCCCAATATAATGGTGTTTGGAGAGACCTTCATATTTTCCAGTATTCTCAGGAAGGCCGAGTGGGGTTCCTGTGTTTTGGAGGGTGGTCTGTAGCAGGCTATAAACTGGAAGGTAGTTTTACCCACAGTTAGTTGCACATGGATAGTCTCTGATGCTTCGTGCTGTGCCACCAACCTGGAGGTGTGGGTATCTTTGACGAATATTGATACTCCCTCTCCTTTTGTGGTTCGGTCCAAGTTTTGGGGCCGAAAAGCATGATATGAGGTATAACCTGGTAGTGCTGGGGTGCTCTCGGGAGCCTTGAACCAGGTTTCTGTTACTGCACAGATATCGATGTTCTCCATGCTAAGGAGAGTTTCGAGTGTGTGCATCTTGAGGTTTAGACTTCTGGCGTTGAGTAGCATTACTCTTAGTTTCTTATCCTTGTGATACCTATGGAGGTGGGTTTGTATTTTGAGCCTTGCCTAAAAAGGCACTATGGGGCAAGAGCCTTTGCCAATATCCAGCCCAGGGGTGACAGGTGCAAGCCGTCCCTAGCGAAGCATCGTGGCTTGTCGAGCATGTCATCCCAGGCTGACAGGCATTGGATCCCCTTTGAATGACACCAGTACTTAAGCCAATTGTTGAAATTGATCATCTTGTCTTCATATTGTGGCATCATTCTTGGTGAGGGTAAGATGCTACTCAAGGTCAGGGTCATACCGGCCTGGGCTACATGCTCAGAGAGCTCCTCTATGTCTCTTCATGTAGTCCAGGGAGGTATCGCCTCAGGTCATTCACACCAGCATGGACAATGACTGAGTCAAATTTGTACTTGCCTTGGAGTGACCTGAGTGCTTGAGTTATGTGGCGGATCCTAGCCCGACAGGCAGCTCACGTGACCTTCTCCTTGTTCAGCCTGGTGGCGGGACGTCAGTGTGCCTGATAAGTCACCTATTACAAGTGTATCAGGTGTGTTGTTTAGCCTTAAGGGCTGTGACTGTTTGGCACACTGGCTTTGTGAGCTATGTGTTGCACGTGTTTTGTTTTGGGGTAGAGGTTGCTTGGGTGTCTGTTTTGGAGGTCTCTGCTGCTTAGGCAGATTTCTATTTAGAGCCTCAGTATGTTTTGTGTGTTTATGTGTTTGGTTTGTTGTCGTGGTAGGTCTATGTGAGACTGGAATTGTAGTGAGTATGGTTTCCTTCTCCTCCTGACTGGTTACGCCAGTACTGAGTTGAGAGATCTTAGCCTCCAGTTTGGCTATATGGTTGCATCTCTCACATGTGTTGGAATTTGTTGGGAGGAGGAGAGGGTTGTCTGTGTACATGAGGCAGTTGTAACATTGCCTCAAGATTCCCCAGATTCACCAGCTGGACGGAGAGAGAGATTGACAACGGACCTTTGGACATGCTAGAATAGTATTGGGAATTCCTTTATAATTGAAAACAAGGGCCAATGGGGAACAAGGTACTCAAGGGGAGTTTGTGAGGGTGCAGTGCTTTTAATTTTTTAGAGCTGACATATAATTGCTTTAGTGAGCAAGTGCCAGGTAACTTAAATGCAATGTGTTACAGGTAACTTAAATGCAAAAATGACAAACCGTAATTAGAAGTTATGTACCTACCATAACGTTCCATGTTAGTTGTCTTCTCTCGCCTTCTTTCTTGCTGGATGGGTTCGGAGCCGATCCTTGGCTCCGACTCGGCACTTGCTTAGCTTGAGAACTCCTTTTACCAGCTCGAGGCAACCCTATATCCCATGATGCAAGGCGAGACTACCTCAGATCTCGTTTGGTAGCTAAATAACCCTGCCAATAATACTAATCCCAAAGAAAGAGCACAACTAGCCTAGAAGAACTAGGCAAAAAGTTCTTAAGATAGACTCTCTAAAGAACTAAGGAGAGTAAATCTGATAAAGAGAAACTTCTTCAAGATCTGCCAGGCCAGGGGGGAGGAGGGAGGGACGCAAGAAAGAAGGCGAGAGAAGATAACTAACATGGAACGTTATGGTAGGTACATAACTTCTAAATGTTAAGTTGTCAATCTCGCCTTCATTCTTGCTGGATAGGACCGCGTCCCTAGCACCTGTATCCCGGGTGGCTCAACGGAACAGACTCTTGAGAACTGTGGAACCAAAACTGGCTCTGTCCCTGGAGGCCAAATCTAATTTGTAATGAGAGACAAAGGTATGAGGAGTGGCCCAAGGGGAGCCCCGGGGGGTTTGCCCACAAGGTTA